>NW_026624200.1:0-45745 GCF_030028575.1 Malurus melanocephalus
AAGCTACATAAAAATACTACATATTCAATACTGTCATTAACAAGCAATTTGACCTGAACATTCTAGTTTATGAAGGACAAAACACTGTCTCCACAAAGAAAACTTGGACAAAAATACCTAGGACTTCTAATACTACTAAGAGATATAATATCTAAWGGTCACTTGGRAAAATTTCCTAAGAAAGCAATGGARCTAATACCAGACATTATAAAGGAAGTACCAATGACTTGGCTTTTCCAGGAAGTAACATTAGAAGTCTTCTAAGCTTCAAAATACCTCCTGGAAAGAAATGTACCTTAAGTTCCCAGTGGTTGAACTTCCATCCAGGTGAGTAGTTGTCTCTTAAGTCCGCCCGGACACGGATGCTGACAGCAAGCAGCCTACTGCGATATTCATTACATTTCTTCAACAGAGACTCTCTGTCCTCTTCAGAAAGGGAGTTTGTGATTCCACAGGGAATAATTACAACCTGCAACAGAGCAGGACATGCACTTTACACCATAAAAACATTAGCTCATAGTTATATAAAACTTAAACCCAATGTTGTGGCCTGATTTTCCAGTCATTTCTTTTACACTCTCAGATGTAAAGGAGCCATTTCCCTTTCCATACCAATGGCATTGATAACATTGCTTTAAATGGATGGGCTATCAAAGGGGACTTGTCCACCACAAGTATCCTAATGATTGTATTAACTTCATACACTTTACTCTGTTATTGAGCAGCTCCATCCTATAAGTCTTCCAGCTGCCTGATATGAAATGCTCATGAATTCCATGACAAGGAAGGAAACTAAGGTAGTTTAAGGCTTTTTTACACACCTGAATACAGGCTACACGAGGTGGGAGTACCAATCCCATGTTATCTCCATGAATCATTGTCATTACACCAATAGTCCGAGTTGTAATGCCCCAGGAATTCTGATAAGCAAACTGCTTTTCTCCTGGCTTCTTGGGATCTTCAAACACAATTTCAAACATCTTTGAGAAATTCTGCCCTAGATGATGTGATGTTGCTCCCTGAAATAGATGCACACAGAAAATTGTTTTCAATGGGGAGTGAAATCTACAGAGCATCAGTTTAAGTATTTCATCTTACTATATTTAATGAAAACAATTATTATAATGGGTAAATACCTGGATTGCTCTTCCGCTGGCAGATATAAATGCCTCTAAAGTGGTTGTATAATCACCCCCAGCAAACTTCTCCTTCTCTGTCTTCCTTCCTTTTACAACAGGTATTGCCAAGAGATCTTCATACACTCGAGCATATAGATCAAGTATCTGCAGCACCTATGATGAACAAACTATCTTCAGAATTACTCAGTATTTTGCCTTTGTTACATCATGAAATATTTTTACATGACAGAGTCTGAAATCTTAACATTTTAACTCTTTCTCAAAACTTCATTTAAAAAATAAGACTTCTTCCATAACTTTAAACGTTGGACCCTTTTTTTCTCTGAATCAAAAAGCAACAACTACAAGTCATGACAGAAAATGATTTACAGCAGAAATGACAGGCCAAGAGTTATACTGACTTCTAAATTCCATCTAAAAGTCTGAACAATCTCCTACAAAAATTAAGATATGCCACAACACTCGATGAAACATTAGCCTTTTGGGCAAAGAAAGTGTTAAAACTTCTAGCCGTAAATATGTGAATGCATTACTTAACATTTTAAGGAAAACAGATTTTTTACATATTTTTAAGAAAAACTATTTTTAAGGAAAGCACTCTCTATATATCACATGCTTCAAACTCCCCATATCGTTTGTAGACACTCAAGCCTCAGAAATGGGTTACATCTGAGAAGAAAAATGAGTTCTATTATACTTGGCATTTTTCACAAAGGCTCCCAAAGAAAAGAAGAAAAATTTCTATGAGGTCCCAGTACAAAGATTTGTGTTGCTATGGAGCAAGATAACTTCCTGAAAGGAAAAGCACCAGTGCATTTTCTTTTTACCTCCTCTGCTGCTTCTTCATATGTTGCAAATGCTGTGTGACCCTCTTGCCAAAGGAACTCACGAGTGCGAAGGAAAGGCTGGGGATGTTTGAACTCCCAGCGCTGGAAGGGCAGAAATAAAAAAAAAGTTGAACATTTAACACAGAAGTGTCAAATCATTGTTAAAAATAATGTTTATCAGCAAGTATTAGGAAATTCTGAATAAAGGTAAAAGGTCAACTATTCACAGGCTTCTTGTTACTATAATCAACAATATACATTGATAAAGTATGTTTTACTAAAAACACTGAGAAAAGCAAATCATATAAACCATGGCAATTGTTTTCCTTTAAAATATATGCTGTGATCAGTATGATCATGCCAAGGCCACAGAGAATAATTGTCCCACCCTGCAGTCTTGATAAGAAGAGGCACTCAGAAATCATATATACATACCACAACACTACACCACTGATTCAGCTTGATAGGAAGATCCCTGTGGGACTGCACCCACTTTGCATAGGAAGGATACATGACTGTAAAAAGAAAGCAGCTTTGAGTCTCCACACAATACAGACATTTATGTCAAACTTTTATTTTTGCTACATATAAGCTCAACATTCTCTCTTGTGAGAACTACACTTTTATGTTTAATTTCCTTTAAAACACATTCTTTGTCTTAACACATAGTATTTTCACTTCATCCCAAGTCTCTGCAAAATAGTTTGGCTGCTGCTGGTCAAAGTACAATTCAAAGCTTATTGTTTAATGGCACTGTGTTTGAGTCACTGGCTTACAGTATGGTAAATACACGTGGGGTCACAAATAGCAATTCACTGACCTCGAGATTTCAGGATGCTACACTAGACCTGACTCAATTTAAAAGTCATCCAGCCTCAGGTGCTAAAATGCTTGTTTAAATTACTCAAAGGAACAGTTACAGTCAAAATACATGCAAAACTGAAGTGAATGATGAGTGGAAGAAATTTTCTTATAAACTCTATGGAAGAAATAATCAAGTGTGTTTTCAGGCAAAATCAGTCTTCAGGATATCAGTGAAAAAATTCTAGAAGTCTGCATTTCCTAGAAGAGTCTATTTAAGGGAATATACAGTGTGARATTTGAYGTAAGCAGYAGCAWAATTGGGACAYTTTCCAAAGGAGTTAMAGAAAACGTTCTGAAAAATRGGGGCTTCCACTTTCTAAAAGGGAYTCTTGTCTATCAGCTATACTATACCTAAAACTTTACATATAACTTTACAGCCAAACTAATGAAAAGAAGCCTACCTGTTTCACTGGTGGGACGTATAGCAATCGGTTCAGCCAGCTCTGTTTTCCCAGATCTTGTGACCCAAGCAACCTAAAAGAAGGAAAAAAGGAAAAAAATCAAATAAAACAAGTTTGGAAAAAAATACCTCCAACCCGAAACTTACTTTCATGTTCAGCTTTCTTACAGTCAGATTAAAATAAAGTTTTGAGGTGTACCTCAGGAGCAAAGTCAGCAATATGAGACTTCTCTGTCTCCAGGGCAGCCTGGGACACAAACATGGGGAAGTAGCAGTTTTCCACTCCAAGTTTCTTGATCTCTGCATCGAAGAAGTCTTTGATAGCTTCCCAAATTGCATGAGCCCAAGGACGAAGAATGTAACAGCCACTCACATCATAGTATTCAATCATCTCTGATTTTGTGATCACCTTGCAAAAGATTATTCAGATGCTCAAGTTTTAGTTTATACACAGAGAACATTCAGTTATTCAAGTGTGTGTCATGCAGTTCAAGAGAAGTCTCCTATTTAAAAGTGCTCAAATTGTAAGCAGCTAAGATATACTTTAAGGTCACTTGTGTTACCTGGAGAATGTTAAACAGGAACATTAAATTTAATAATAGATATGCAAAATTTGAGCACTTAACTAAAATTGTATTTCACTAATACTAGTAAGAGAATACAGCTAATTTTCAGGAAACAAAAAACTACTCTTTTGTAAGAAACGTCTCTAGCTCATGTCAGAGGAGATTCCTTAGGAGTACAGGCAAAAACTACACTACTGAGAGGAAATGTACACCACTGACACTTATTTAAAATCCCTCATAACAAGACTAATCTAAACTAATCATCTCTGCTCTGGTTGTTTTCATTCTCACAAGCCAGCAAACTCATTCCGTATCAATAGATATTAACTTTTGTTACACATCACCTTGAGCTGAAATGAAACTCCCAAGTCTGTGAAACTCCTAACATTTCAATGAAGTTTTGTACTCTTAATGGAATAGAAATTCAGATATGCATTTAAAAAATCATATATATATATTATATATAAGGTTAGGTGGTTGACACTCACCCTTTTTCCAGTTTCCTAAATTTATTCAGCTCTTTAATTTGAAGCACTTCTCTTTAAGACCATGGTAACAATGTAAGACATAGAAAGGAGTATTTTGCTATGTATTTTAAAAAACAGACTCAAACAGACATATAAGATTAGATGTAAGTACCAAACAGATCTTTGTAACAGAATGAAATAGCTAATTTAAATTGATGTGCACTTACCTGAGAGAACCACTCTGAAAGATTTTCTTCTTTTTTAGCTTCTAGACCTAGCCTATGGTGTTAGAAAAGAACCAGATTAGTGCTGTACCACATTAAGCAGTGAAATTTATCCTAAACTTTTTTTCCTTTTTTTTTGAGGGGGGGAGGAGAGGAAGGGTGGGTTGTAGAAAAATAAGGTGGGCATGGAAGAGAATATTTTAATTTTACTTCCAAAAGCTGAATTTTGGCTCATAGGAATTGCTAGTATTTCCTTATCCTGACTAACAAGAACATTTAATAAAAACTACTCAGTTTTTTTAACTAATGTTGGAACCCTTCTAATTCTCACCATGATTCTATCAAAAAGCCCCACAATGATGCATTTAAAAGCCCAATCTCCAGTAACCAGTCCAGTAAGAACCTAACATTAACCAGGCCTGTGTGTAAGCCGTAAGCTGTTTAACTAATTATTTTAAACATTTCCTACCTAGCCAGTGGMTACAGTTTCAGGAAAGACATTCATCTTGAATTCACCACACATGTAAATGGCAGTCACACAGTTCAAGACAGAAAACTGACCCTATCATCAAAATTCAGATAATCAATAAATCTGCAAGATTCTAAAGAAGGCTTAACTCCCCAGAGCCAAACAACAGCAGACAAAATAAACCTTTTCTATCTCAACAGAGAAGTTTTAAGGGTAGGAAATTTTTTTTTTCTGGCATTATTTCCATACAAAATAATCACATCTCTGTCTCTAATATATAAGTTATGTATATGAAACAGGAAATACACAGTGCTGCACAATACATGCTGTAAAAAAGGTCTCTAAACTTGCAGCAAGACACAGTAGCACATTTGCAGAAGCAAATAATGAAGCACAGAAAGTTCTCAGTGACASCAACAGTACAGGATGCCGAGATACAACTGGTACTAAATAAACTTTGGTAACTTGCTTTTGCCTTGATCCACAATATGAAAATCAACACCATTATTTTGCAAATGTCCACTCTTTCAAGTGAAAACAGACAACTGTGAAACTCTAAATCTGAACAGAGATAGACAGTTGATGTTTCTATCAAATAAAATTAAAGATTGCATCTTTACCTGGTTTGTTTCTTGGGGCCTTGGCCCTCTCCTGACCCATTTGAGGAGCGYTCATTACCACTCTGTCCTTGCAAAGGTTCTTTTTTAGGGCCATCACTTTGCTTCTGTTGCTTACTCTGCTTTTCTGACTTGTTCTCCTTCTCTTTCTTCTTYTTGTCTTTGTCATCTACACCACTAGCAGACACTGGTTTATAYTCAACTCCTGCAACAGACTTATACTGGGCTTTCAATTGAAGAAGTTCTTTAACAGCTRCATCTATCTTTTCCTTGAAGAACACAAAGGGAGAAAAAAAGAAATTTATAAAGGAATCACAGCAATAATATGGCTCTATTAAAAAAAAAAGTATCTATATGGCATTATAGACATTCACAGTGTTAGGGGGAAAATGTGCAAAAGCCACTACTTAACTTCAATGTGTTTACATTTTAGAGGACCATATCTGACAGGAATTATTCTAAAAGTATGTATCAGATCTTAGAATTCAAATGCTGCCTATTCTAAAGGTACATTTCTAATTCCCATAATCACATGAATTTCAAAGAGATTCTTAGATTTAAATACATATATTACATTTTTACGCTACAGTGTATATATGTTTTTACCTTGTCTGCTTTTTCTGCTTTTAATTTCCTGACTTCATCTCCTTGAAGAGCTACTTTGCTGAACAGGGCTTTAGCTTCAGGAGTGTCTGGACCACTGGSTGCTGTGTTTGATGCCTGAGACAAAGACCCCTGAGCTGCTGGTGGATGTCCGGGCTTGTACTCCTGCCCAGTCTTCTCCTTGTAGTCAGCTTTTAGAGAAAGGAGGAGTTTTACTGCTCCATCTATTTGATCCTGTGTGGAAGACAAGCAGCAAGATCTACTGGTGAGAATTAGAGAGAGAACTGGCAAGAAGCATTGATTATCAGGCTAAGAAACCAATCTAAGCAACCAACCAAAAAGCCCCAAAAAAACAACACAACGCCAAAAMCAATTTTGTAAGRTAGAAATACAGGCAGGAWAAAAAAMMCAAAAACAGAAGCTCCTGAAAAACTACAGGTTTGTCTCATGTTCTTTCCACAACTATCACTGAACCTGTCCAGTTTTGACAAGTTTTGCTATTGTTGCAGCTCACTAGATAAAGCAGTCACTTGTTCCAATTACAGCAAGAGAAAGTAAAGTACAKTAAAAACTGCAAAGCTGACATCTGCCATGCTCGTGCCTATTCATCTACATGTGATTGAGTGGTTAAATTTGACTTTGCATATTTCAGAGTCAAGAAAGTATCCAGCATCAGAACAGTCTTGTTTGGCATTACCAGAGCACGCATGACCTGGACATAGGGGAGTTTGATCACTACTCGGTGGAAGATTTCCCCCCAGTGGCAAAATRTGGTAAGAATTACAATTGCTCAGTGTAGCATCTGTTATACCTTGGAAGCTTTCTCTGCCTTGAGTCTGCGWACCACTTCCCCTTGCTCAGCTACAGTATCATAAAGTGCTTTGCCATCCACTGAGCTACAGGTTGCCAAGTTACTGCAGCAGACAGAAGATGGAAGTGCAGTAGAAGRTATAGAAGGAGGGATTGAGGGTGGATTTCCAGGCTTGTACTCTTGACCTGTCTTTTGTTTATATTCTGCTTTTAGGCTTAAAAGAATTTTCACAGCCTCATCTATTTGTTCCTGAAGCAAGAGAGAAAAAACACAAGTTGCAGATAAGGGTAGAAATTACAGAGGTGTAACACAATAGCTAAGATAACACAACSTTTACTAGAATGGCACTAACACAGCTGCTGCAATAAAACTTCTAGAGCTATCCTGTTAGTATAAGTTCACATTATTGAGTTCTGTGGTAACAGTTTTAAGCCAGAATACCTACAAATTGTACACCAAAGGACCAAATCAGGCAGTGCATGTAAGGGCTGATTTCTTAATAAAATAATAACACAAGCCTCCCATTTAGGTGGCTTAGTCCCCTCCAGTTATAGCAGTCTGTGAGTTGCACACTGAAGAACAGCAGTGAATACTCAGACTCTGAATAAAGAAATGGTTCTTTGTCACAACCAAATAACTCCCAAATTCATTACTGACATTCTGGCTTCAAGTTACAGCCCTTTTTTCAAGTTACTGCCTATACTCTGCTTCACTTTTCTGTTATCACTAAAAAAAAGAGCACATTTATTTTCCATGCACTAACACAGAACTCGTGAAGTCAGCCATATCAGCAGCTCAAGAGAATTTGGGAAAGCACTTCATGGAACTTGCTTATGCTTTGCTCCTCAACTTTCACAAAGCCTGCCACTAGGTTTTAATCTAAACTGGAGGCACAGTTGCACTCAGAAGTATCCACAGGTAGAACACCTTTGAAGCTTTCTCYGATTTAAGCTTGCGGACCACTTCTCCTTGTTGAGCTACTTTGCTGTACAGAGCCTTGCTGTCTACTGGACAAGGGGACGGAAGAGTGGGAACAGGAGAAGGCTGAGGAGGGACARAGACCACAGGTGGGCTTCCAGGCTTGTATTCCTGGCCTGTCTGTCGCTTGTATTCTGCCTTCAGGGATAAAAGGACTTGCACAGCAGCACCTATCTCATCCTGAAAGAAGAAAGGAAGGGGCAGAAAGAGAGAGGAATAAAGATACAGAGACATAAGACTCTCAAGAGTACCATAAATACTTTCATAAAAATACCTGCAGTTTACATGCACCTATTCCATTTCCTTAAATATTTRGTAGAGTCATTCAGAGAAGTTTTCTCTACTGCTTTACTATCTTAATAAAGTAACTCTGCTTAAGTGATACACAAWCCTAACTGTCCTAAGTAAAATTATAACAATAAATTCATTTGGATCTCCCCATTTATTTACATTTTATGGTGCCACCAAGACACTACTACTAACTTAAACATTTAACCACCAGGCACACTATGTTATTTTCCATCTTCTCTTGTTCTGCATTAGAAAAAAATAAAGTAACACAGCTAATAGTAGCTATGTTTGCTATGTACAGTTACAGAGAGGTAGATATCTCAAAAACATCTGTATTACTTGGATCTTTTATTTCCTTACTGATTTTGGGGCTTTGTTTTAAGGTCTAAACAGCAACAATTCAATCCTATGAAATCACACAATTTGACCATACTGAGTTAGACAAATGAAGAAACACTCAGGGCATTTTAAACACAAGGACTTGATTTGGATACTTAATCAGCCCTTGCTGTTGGGTAAGTCCTATCCGTGTTTCAGAACACCAGTCTAAGAAATATGGGAATTCACTCACACAAACTTCGTCATATAAATCTAACTGAAGAAGTAGGTACTGGAAAACACAAGTATTGACAGAACAGAGCCAAGTCCAAATGATGATCACTTTGAAAACCTGGATCCATAAGCATCCATTCACCTCTACAGACAGAGAACAATGGGCTGTGCAAACCCAGGCCAAAAAAAAAAAACCAAAAGATTCGTTTAATGATCACCTTAGATGCTTTCTCAGCTTTCAGTTTACGGACCACTTCTCCTTGTTCTGCTACTTTATCATAAAGAGCTTTACTRTCCACGGTACCAGAAGTCTCAAGCTTTGATGACTGTGCAGTTCCAGATACTGGAGGATTTCCAGGCTTATACTCCTGGCCTGTCTTTTCTTTGTATTCTGCTTTCAAGGCMAGCAGCTGTTTCACAGCTTTATCTATATCTTCCTTTGCTGCTTTCTTAGCCTTCAAGTCACGAACTACATCACCCTGTGCAGCCACCTTGTTGTAAATAATCAGGTGATCTTCAGATACAGTACAGGTTGGAGTAGAGGCATGACCAACAAGTGGAGCAGATTTTCCTTTTACAGCTGAACTAGCCTTAAAAATTTAAAAAAAAAAACAAAGAGGAGAAAAAAGCACTAAATATTCAGCATGATAATCTTGTACAGCAATAGATGTATAGTAATCCATTTTGTGGTACTTTTCTACATCACAAGTTTACCTCTTTCTTTGCAGTTTCAGCTTTGGTCTTTTCTTTTGACCCAGACGTTGGCATTTCYTTAGTGTGCCCATCAGGGATGTAAATCAAAATGCAAGGGGCATCTTTACAGCTGTAAGGACTAKAAAAAGATTCATTGAAAACACAACAATAAAGGAAATATGAGATACATCTCAAACATTTATTGCCAGCAAATGTGCTACTCTTTCTAAAAGATGCTCTTGCACAACTGCAGGTTTATCTTTGTACACAGCTGTGGTTACCCAAATTTACATAACTGGGGATTTGCACTGATTCCTCTTGCATACAAGTTTTCTTTTTTTTAAAAATATTTATGAGTATGTTTGTTATAATTGCAGTGCAGATGTTTGATAGCTTGCTAAAGAAGTGTTACAATTCAGCAGTGTACACATTCTAATTGGGAAAATACCTGATCTGTTCTGCAGCACTGCTCCTTAATTTCTATACTTCAAGTCACAATGAAACCATGACCTCTTTACCAAGTCCAGGTTAGCTGGGGTACACCAAAAAWGCCATGTACTTGGCTTAAGACAGTTTGAAGAGGCAGGAACACACAAAACAAAAGCCATGCTAGTCCACAGAAATATTCCACAGAAAGATCATTGTAAAGGGGAAAATATTTGCAGACAACATTACTCTTGCCAAGGTGTGTGTGCGTGTATATGTTTGAAAACATTAAAACACAGCAAGCTAAGGAAAATTCGGTAGCTTACCTCACTGGCTCATAGGGCTGATCACAAATAAAGAATCCTCTCCTCTGAAGTTGTATGATGTCTCCTTTTTTTAAATCCCTAAGGCAYGGATCACCCAGCATCAGTTCTTCTTGCTGTAAGTTTTAAAAGAAATCAGTCCATGTCTGACAGAGCAAAGGAATAGTAAGAAATACAGTAGAGCTGTAGAAAGATAGTGATGATTTTCTCCGTTTCAAAGTGTCAAAATGTCATTTAATTCCAGCAGCAGCAGAACAAGTACTAGCAAGAAGATGCCATATCGTAAGAATGTACAAAGACAAAACCTCAAACTATTGGTCTCACATGTGTAAAAGATAGATAGCACCCGAGAATAAACAAGAGTCATATTTTAATTCTGAAATTATGACAGGTTACATKGAAATATAGAAACTAGATACASCAGCACAATTTATCTGTTTGACAAAAAAAAACAATTACATTTTAAAAAGAGCAACTAGAAACAGTGAAGGTYAAAACAAACAAACAAAAAAACTAAGACAACACTAAGCYTTGTGGAATTAAAGAGGACAAAAAGATAACCCACCTTGCTGTTTCGGTTGATATATTGCTTGAAGTCTTCATCTTTACCTAGAACTGGCTTAGTGATCAGATGCTCATAATTAACACAGACAGTTGGGATGAGGGGTGCACGTGGAGTTTCTGCCAACCAAGTGATCTTGGTCGTTTTTTTGAAATCTTTATTATCTAAGTTCAGCTTGGCATTGATGGACACAATTTTTCCACTTGAATCTCTACAGGAAAAAAAAGAAATTATAAGAGTACAGCCTAAGTGATCGGTTCTGATTAAATACTACAAAAACCAAGTGTTCAGAGTTCATTTTTGAAGTGTGAATCACAGAAAATGAGAGTGTATTTACTCCTGTTGTAGTTCTCTTTTAATTTTGTTTGCTTAAATATCAATATAGAGAAAAAAGCATGGGAAAAAAATCTTTACATATTTATGCTCTCTGTCTCAGCTCACCCCATTCTGCCACTTTCCCAACACATTTCAAAAATACTATGATGACATTAATGGTATCCTCCCCCACCTCAACAGTTCTGCAAATCAAACTATGACAGGTTTAGTTTCTCAGTATGCAAAAGCAGTACTTGTCACAGGGTGAAAGTCGTTAAAATTCCAGGTGAATTTTTTTCTCTCTGAAAAAGCTGTTTCACAGTGGCAATATTACCACAGAATTGTGRAGAGCACTGGATGAGAGGGACATGTAGTATCCAGAATGATGACTTCAAACCTGAATCTACAGTAAAATATACTCTATGCTAAAATGGAGTTTTGTGGCACATTTCAAAGTAGATTTCTGTATATAGAATCATAGGATGGACATTCATGGCCAACCACTAATACTTTATTGTTATAAGCTTCCTATTAAAAGAAAAATCAACAAAAAGCTGAAAAGCAAAACTCAATTTCATCTGCCCGTAAACAGGTTACCTGTTCAATTTGGTGATGATGATATTGCCCCAATTTATGAATGTGACCACCTCTCCCTCCGCCAGGGTCTCTGCATCTGCGCCCTCGATCAGGACTCTGGAGCTGTACCATACAGGCTTCAACCCAACATCAGCATTCTGTGAAAAATGGTTTACATTTCAAAGAAAACAGATGAAGACAGAAGATGGACAATACCAGTAATACAAAGCTACAGTATTCTTCCACARCTCTCTGCAGTTTCTTGTTCACAGGTGTCACATGCATTTCCAAYAGCAGACTCAAAAAATCCCAGCTTCTAACAAATTCTAACTCCAACACCATTGATAGTATATTCCATTCCCTTAAGGTCCATACATCTGTAAGATCTCACAGGTGAACCCAAAGTTTTTCTCAAGTTTCCATTTTGCTATGCAAATTCCCTTCAAAACTGATTTCATAACCTCATTTTTGCATTTTCTAAAGTTAATACGGAAATATATACAGAGCTTCTTCCAGCTGCCTGGACTTGTAAAGACAAAAACCAGAACTACATCACTAATAAAGTACTCAGCCTTTAAGCATCTCAACAATTGAGACGAACATTTATTTTTGAAAAAAGGCTGACAGCTGTGAGTTCAGACTTTATCAACTGGTCAGGAATTTGCAATTTGTTTCTTCTGGTCAGTATTTATTTCACTGTATTTTGGAGGCAGCATATATTGCTACTATCMATGTTTTAATATGTTGGCTTGCATCTGACCAATCTTCAGACTTTTTGAGCCTTGAAGAGTCACAACTCCCACTTGCATCTGCTCAAAACCTRTTTCCTTGTTATCAGTCATGAGGAAGAGGGGAAACCTCATGTCCACCTCTCCACCACTTGGAAGAGATGGCTACAGGAACACCCAGAACAACAAAATCAAAACAAAGAAATGAAGCAGTCTCAGCAATATTCACTCATTTGTCAGTGTATATGTATGTGTATATAACTAAGGGATGCTTTCAGTGAAGTACAAGGGCTATTTTAGACACCACAGTGAAAGTAAAGCATCTTTGTTAATTGTAGCACCAAGAAAGAACTGTATCAGTAACACCCTCCCCTTTTAAGGGATATTACTCTGTTTACTGGATACTAAAAGTATCGAATTAGCAGGGTCTTAGCTTTTGAAAAGAACTATGCTATACTAATTTAAGTCATATTAAAAAATCCAGAGATTGACAGAATCAACGGGTTAATATATTATTTCTCCACATAAGCCAAATTTTATAAACCATTTACACAACAACTCACTGTTAATGGAACAAGACTGTCCACTGTATTATACATATATAACTGAATAAAATTTAATATTCAACTTCTTTGTGGAAGTTAGCATCAAACAATAAGAAAGCCAGTCTGAGCAGCACTCCAGGCTTGTAATGCCTCMCCTCTTCTGAAAACTCGCAGAGGGGCTTTTCAGGGCACCTTTTATATATAGTTCGTATATTTACAAAAACATTTCCTTCTTAAAAGAACAAACATGTTTAGCAGCTGCACAGTTTTTGACAATTCTGAGAAAAAAAAAAAAGAACACCTGGAATAGATCCCATGCTATCTGAGCAAATTAAAAGCAGGACTCTCCTTGCTGACTGCTAAAAGCCAAGATACTTTCCAACTTTACTGAGCTACAGTACAAGAATATCAAGAGAGTAAAGCAAGAACCTTTGGATGTTTAGCAACTTCTTTCATCTCCTCTTGAGCTTCAGGAATATTTACTGGGACCACTGCATCTTTCAGTAAAGCAGTGTACCGAGGTGCTACTGGGTCTATAACCTACAGAAAACAAAYGAGGCAGATCATGAATATATGACACTGACAGAGAAATAAAATGCTGTACAAAACAATAACCACAAAAAGGAAGAGGAATATTAACTGGTATTCTTTGTGTTACTGCATTTTTTCAAAGTTTGCTTTAATGTCACTTTCATCCAAAGCTACAGAATAGTGAGAAAACAGTGGTAATACCTCACAATTTCCAATCTTTACTAAAATACTGAGTAAAAACTGGATTGGGTACTACTGACACCAGAAGTAACCAAAATTATGACCCAGATATCAAAATGTACTCTGATACAGTTTTACTGTGCACATAGGCTATTACAGCTGGACAACTTTCTCTCTAGGTAACTAAATTTAAAGTGATAATTTATCAGTGGAGTTTATTTTCCCAGCAGCACAAGACCTGATCTCATTCCCATTTTCCAGGCCAGTGCTCCAGCAGAATCAGTGACAGAACTGGCTATGGAGGAGGCACCAATTAAGTCTGCAATTTTACTACAGACACATTAGATACTATAATAAGGCAACACYATAAAATCAACTTCATCAGGATTTCTACAACATCAGTCTGGCATGAAAAAGGTACCACTAGGATGTTTTCCTGTATTTTTATTGCCCATTATCAAACTTAGCTGCCCTAGTTTCCACAGTATTTTTCATACCTGAAATACTGGTTTATCAAACTGTTTAGGAGCCSTTAAATACATAATTCAAGTAAAGAAGTCATCTAAGGGCAAAAGGAATATGAGAGATCTACCAGTTTAACTGGAAACTAACACAAAAGAAAACACCTGCTTTTATTAATATAATGTGTCTTTTGCTCACCTTGGCTTATTCCTGCTCAAGTGAAAAGCTGCACACCTATATATTTTTCTATATTTTAGAGAAAAGAATTTAGCTTCTAATCACTTGGCATTGGCTAATAAAGTGATATGACGATATACTTTTAAGAAGACACACTTTTGTAAGTTAACAGTCATTGAAGTCAGACTCCTAAATGTTAGATATGTACTTTGAAAAAGTAATTGTGTATCTATCTCAAAATGTAGGGGTATAACATGATTTAATATCATAATTTGGATAAATAAATTACTAGATTTTATAGTGTTATTAGCAGGTTCTTCATTTTATTCACCAAAACTCACAATCCCTTCTCAGATGACAGGTACTAAAAATTACAGGATCACATACAAAATATGAGTTCTCACACTGATGAAGTCTTTGAGTTCAGAACTACCTGTAAGCAGCCAGTTGTTTTTGCCCATATYGCAGATAGTTTACAATCTGCACAGACACATGTAAATAAAATTGGCTAATATATATGATGCTGTCCAGGGAGCTGAGTCAGAGGTCTAAGAGACACCGTTTGGAAGTCAATTTAAAAAAATGAGCCTTGACATTCCATTGCAGAATTTTCCCCTCAAATTGTCTGTCAGTCAAAAATATATTTATGCAGCAACAGAAAGAACCAATTCATAAACCTATGTGTATGTAGCAAATCAAATGCAAAATACATGAAGAAAAACAAGACACATGCCAGACAAGCAAAAACTATTTAAATGAACAGATCTGGATACTATCTAAGCAAAACCAAGCAGGAATCCCAATGCAAAATAACAGGTGTTTCCACAATCACACAAAATATGCAATCCTCATGAAAACAAATCGCCTTATTATAGTGTCCAAGCATCCGCTGCCAAAAAGCGACTCGWCATGGCAAGATGCAATATTCCTGATTTGCCATTCAGTCAGAAACTTCAGCACTGCTGGCTTCATCTCCACAGGCAGAGCACGCAGCGCGTTTGTCCTTTCGTCACAGAAAGGAAATGCGGCCAAYGTGAACCAAATCAGGGGAGATTTGTGTTTATGTTGGTACAAATCAGCCAAACCAGAGGTGGGCAGCCTTTGAAAACTAGGAATAATGCATTTTCAGTGGGTTTGTAGAGCTCCTGTTATACAAGCGTGACTGTGCTATGAAGCTGCAAAATGAGAGCTTATGCTATGTATGCTTACAGCACTGTAAGCTATATGCTGAGGTAAAAAGCATTAAGGAATACCTTCTTACAGATAGCTCGCAGCTTGAAAGCAGAAAAATGAAATGCAGTTTTCAGATCACATTTACAGCAAATATCATTATCTTTTCCCGTACTACCAAGTAAGGCAAGTAAGTACTGGTATAGGAGGATCAATAGGATTAGTGTTTCCTCAGGTGAGAAGGGGGGACATTCCATTTTCCTGAGAGTGTGCCAAATGATGCAGCATACTGCAACTGCTACTCGTTGTGATAAGCACTCCAATGAACGCTGGATTCTCTACACATCCTAGAAAGAGGATATCAGGAGTAGCATCAAATCCAAGTAAGCACATACCTTTTTGTTAAAGGACCAAATTTTGTCCCACTCCATATTCACAACAGATCGAGAGGAGCCCTGGGAAAAAAAAAATCAAACCATCACCATATTAATATAAATATTCTAGCTCTCAAATTAACTTAGAACCAAGTCCTTTAAACTGTAAACCCTTTATAGTCTACTTTCATCAAAAACACGTTTTGAGCTTGCAAAATAAACCCTTCTCAAGTAAGAAACCTGTGAGCCTGTTTTGACAAGACCTACTCATAGGTGCTAACACAGTTGAAATAATATGTCAAAGTAGCAAACATTCAAAGGAAACCTCCCAGTGACAAGTACACTAAGTGAACCTTCACAAAATTTTATCCTTATTGAGGGAGATTCAAAGAATCAGAAGAGAACACCCACCTGAGCAGCAATGAACTGTTTTAGCCCTTCAACTGTCATGCCTCTTCTCAGGACGCCACGCACAGTGGGAAATCTGGGGTCATCCCTAGTGGAAAAAGGTATTTCATCAGTGTCACGTGATGAAGTCACTAAATTCTGCACTGATCAGGAACTTTACTAATACTGCCACACTCAAAAGGCACAGCTTCAGTGTATTTTACTTAGTGAACTCACTGCTAGGTGAGAACACCTAACTGAAAAGACTGAGCTCTGAAGGTTTTTTTTCCTCAGTTTTTTCACCTCAGGAAGGGCAGCCACCTCTCAGTGAAGTGACCCTTCTCCTGTATCTGTGCAAACTCCTATCCACTATGTCCTTTCCAATCGCACCCAAAAAATCGAACTTGAAACAACAAAGCTTGATTATTTCTCGCTTAAGAGAAACCAGAAACAGATGAGTGACAGTACAATGCTATCTGTTGATGATATAAGGGATAGAATTCTATTATTTTTTTTTTCTCTTATGGAAGTAAAAGGCGTAATCTGCAATGCAACATTTGAGTCGGTGGGAACATGAACCAAACCTTGCTAAGTACCTAAAAAGGAAATTTAGGGAGAGAGGTCATYATACGACCAGCTACACCTCTAGGGAAAAAATTGGGCAGGGGAGGAAAGGATGAATTTGGCTCAAGCAAAGTGGCTCCATACATTCCTAGGGAGCTAGGCTTCCAACTCAACTGACAACTAGGCAACTAGTCCACCAAACACTGTCTGCAGAAATCAAATTAACCTGAAAAAAAATATTACAAAGAAGGAGGGGGAGRGCAGGCAGATAGACAGGACCAAAAGTTTTTCAATCCAGGCCCTCTTCTGGCATTGCTTAGGAATGACTCCAATGACAATGTCCAATGACTCAAGTGTGGAAAATGCATAAGTGGCACTCAGAGCAAGAGCCAGAGTCCAAAAATAAGCTGCCTCTTGTTTATTACCAGACATGAATATGCATGCACACAGCTACTGTAGAGTAGGAAACAGAAAAATTGTACATGTAGAAGCCATTGTAATTAATCTGTATTCTTAAATATTGTTTAAATATTCATTCATGTTGCCAAAAYTGCAAATGAGTGTGCCAGCCATGAGAATCTTAGGCAACACTGCTGACTTCCAGCCACGGAACATACCATCCATCCACAAGGCCTTCGTTGACAAACCACGTGAGCTTTCTCTTGGAGAGCACAGTGTTGTTGAGGTTTAGCCTGCTGTACTCCCATATATATGGTTTCCTTATGCCCAGAGCCTCAATAATCCAGTAGAATTGCTCATCTCTGTCATGGTATTCAGTTGTTCTCAGTGCATGTGTGACACCTTCAATGCTATCAACAATGGGGCAGGCGAAGTCGTACGTGGGATAAACCCTGAGAAAAAAAAATCTTTAATTAGCAGCGCAGAAAAAAACTCTTTCCTCCCATGTAAGCATTTAAACTCAGCAGAGTTTATATTCATGTATTATAAATATTT
Organism: Malurus melanocephalus; assembly: GCF_030028575.1. Lineage (NCBI taxonomy): Eukaryota > Metazoa > Chordata > Aves > Passeriformes > Maluridae > Malurus > Malurus melanocephalus. The sequence goes on from NW_026624200.1 coordinate 17,776, forward strand.
ATAACCTTTGATCCTGAAAAGTTTCAGATCAAGGCTAAAATAACACATACACAACAAATTGTCCACAAAAAGATCCAGAGGGCAATACATTTTTAAGACGAAGAAAGTCTTCAAGAAATTAACTGATCACAGCCTTAATATTCAAGCCTAAAAAAACAACCCGACACTGTTCTTTTCAAATATATGTAAGGACCAAAACTGAAAAAATATTCACTGCTGACCATGATAGCCAACTCAGAGGTTTTAAAAGTCATTTGCACAAGTTTCAGAAAGTCAAGAGAATCATCAAATATTCTGGTTGAAAAATGCTAGCAGCTTCCAAGAAGTAAAAGAAGTTTACTAAGGAATGGTAAATGCCCAGAAAAAAAAGCAAAGGTTATGGGCCACACAAGGAGAAAGTGGACATACTTGTAGGTACTTCCAGTCCGAGGGTGAGGCTGGTTTTTACAACGATAAAGAGTTGGATCCCTCATACATCCATTATTACTACTCATATCTATTTTTGCTCGTAGACAACAAGTTTGTCCGTATTCTGTTCCCTTTTTCATTTCTTCCCACATTTGTAGATTCTTATTAACACCTAAGAACAGCAAAAATAAATCATTTTTTTAAGGTGGTTTATGAAGCTGATACAGAACCACATTTTATTACTGCAGTAACAAAAATCAGTGTCACACCCCTCTCTAGACATTGGAATTCATTTTCACACATTTTACAATTTTAATTTTTCAAGTGGTAACGAATGGTGATGAATTCATCCACACAYAAGTTTACTGCATTGGTTTAAATGTATACTTATTCCATCCARCCTTGTAGAACAAAGCACTAAACACTTCCAAGTCCCTAAAAGGACCTTAAAGATATGCGATTTAGTAATCTCTTTCATGTTTATTAATAAAAACCAAGTTTTGTTGTCAAATCAAAAAAAATAAGAAAGCAAGATGTAGCTTAAAATATCTTACAGTTATTTCTGTGCTTAGATTCCACTCTTTGCTCACGCTCTGCTTTCATTTGTTCTGCAGGAGTATCATCCACATATGCCTTCCCTTCTTGAATAAGCTTCTCAGCATATTTCATTATTGTTTCAAAGTGATCTGAGGTATATGTAAATTGATCTGGTTTGATGTGCAGCATGGCAACATCTTCAAGAATAACCTGCAAAGTGTGAAATTGTACACTGTAATATTCAGGAGAGATAGTTTTCTTAAATCTTAATCCTCTTCATGTCAGATATGGTGTTTTTAAAGCTCTGTTGTTGAGRAAGGATAAGCCATAAGAACAAGCATGAAAGAAAAGAGAGGCATRCACTTATCATTCATTCACAGCCTATAATCACATGAGGTCAGACTTAACTTCAAGAAGGAAGTAGGACAAGAAAAGGAGATGAAAACCAAAATGAATTACTTGTTAAGGACTAAGTTTTGTGCAATGAAAACAACAGTGCATTGCAAGAACTGCATGTCTACATACTGTACAACAAACACTGGAGAAAGGGAAGAAAACCAACTACCAGTAAAAGGGCTTTAACTTTTTAAGGCAAAGTTGACATGAATGTCTTCAAATCATAAAACTTAAGTGTAACACTGGTACCGTAAAAACCTAGTGCAAAAAACATGTGCATTAGCAGATCAGAATGCCAGTTCTTCTTGAATTAGCTACACAGTGAATGGATTTCTCTGCTCTCTTATAATACCTTTTCAAAGTCTTCTTTCTCTTTTTCTGGATTTGTGTCATCAAATCTCATAATAAGTTTTCCTTTAAAGTTCACTTGGTAGTGCTGATTTAGCAGGGCAGCTTTGGCATGACCAATATGCAGATATCTAAAAAGGAAATAAACATATATGAATATATATATATATATATATATATATATACTACAGAAGTTATGTCATACTGAACAGCCAGTTTAATGAACGATTACAATCATAGAAACTTTACAGGTCAGCAGCAATTCCAAAAAGAAACAGAATATGAAAATCTGGATGAAAATTGAATTTATTATATTGGCTCATCACATCTCCTCTGTGTGGTCTTTAAGGAGAGTGTGCTTTGGTATTCCATACAGTCTGGACCCCTGGGTCTCCATTATACACCTGGTGTCAAGCTTCCCCAAGGAAGGCTATCCCATACACCTTCCCCTTCTCAAATCTAAGCTTCCTTGGAAACCAATGAGTCCCTTGACCCAGTTCATAAAGGCAGCATGTCCTTCGGGCAGTGCACACACATCCAYTATCCATGCAAAGCTATCCTCTCCTTCTCCTCATCCCACTGATGAGCAGCACAACATTTCCCAGCTAAAGTCCCATTCCAAGCTCAGGCAACAGAGCAGGGAAATACAGAGGAGGAGTGAATGAACATCCCTAGCGGAGACAAAGCTTTCAACAGTCATTTGGCTTAACAGCCTTGTCTGATAAGCTGATTATCAACCTCACCAAAGCACTATTTTTTTTTTAAAGACAAAACACAAATAGAACCTTCTCAAAGTATTCATGTTTCTTACCCACTTGCTTCAGGAGGAAACCTTACAATGACTTTTCCCAACTCTGCACCAGGAAGTTCAACGAACTTCCCAACATCTGCTTTCTTTTCTTTTTCTGTTGCCTTAAAAAGAGACATAATTAAAGATTGTATTTACAKCTGTAAAATCAGATAAAGAACTCTAGATAATAACTTCTATATCAAAGTCTCCTTTCAAACCAACAAGCTGTCATACTGGACCCCAAATTAATCCCTTCACAACTTRCACATCACTCATACCATACTAAAACAAGATTAATTCTAGAGTTTTAAGGTATTTTCTGTCTTTAAATCTGTCCAGGACAGATTTAGTAAAATCCCACCAAGTTGTCCAATTCATTCCACAGAAGAAAGCAATTGTTGGTCAAGGTTTCGTATTTTAGTGTTCTTAACGTGAACACAATTAACAAATTCCATCAACTGCAGAGTGCAATCTTTGCAGGTCTATCAGGGTCTCAAACTCTCCTCAGAAAATGCAAACAATATATCTAAAGAGCAGTGCTGATTAAAAGAAGAGATGCTATATTTCCATGATTTCACTTGAGCACAGGACCACACAACGCATGCCTTTCTACATTTGAAAGCAACAGCTTTAGCTGTACAGAGTTTACAAAAGTTTAGTTCACTGTACGATTGCTTACATTTAATTTTCATTTTTCTAACTTAAAAAATCCATAAAATTTTCTTGCAGTTTATTCACAGAAATAAAGCTACTCTCTCCAAAGGATCTGAGTAAATCTTACCATTTTAACCTTTGGTGTGCCAGCAGCCCACTTGGCTCCTACTGACTGGAAAGTTTGTTGTGCTTCAAGGAAGCTGTACCATCTCTTCACATGCACGGGAGCTTTGTTTTGCTCTAATTGCTCTTGCCACGTGCTATTATCTGTTAGAAAATGATTGATTTTTCAAACTACTGAATTATAAGAATAAAATTATTTTTACCAACTGCAACTTTTTAAGACCAAAATAAGTTACGATTTTAAAAATCTTATTCTCTCTTCTGAAGAGATATGTAGTCACAGGGACGCAAGCCATTCAAAAGCAAATTAAATGAACAAATTCCCTTTAAACCCAAAACATACTGCATTCCTTCCCGGATTCATCAAGACAGAAGGTGAGGGGAAACAGGCAACACATGTTTTTCTTTGTAYCATCCACCTCAAAATTAGTAGCAACTTCATTTCAAGACAGAAATACAGGACATCATTTTATTGTGTTTACGTTTGGTATTTTCTAAGCTTTATCATAAGTGAAACAGGTACCAATACCACCCCTTGTTTCTGAGGGGCTGTATTCCCACAATCTAATTTTCTATTTAACACAGCTTCACTAGAAGGATTCTGATGGGGAAAAGGTAAAAAGGACACTCAATTCACATTTCTCTTCAGAGCTGCAACTTCATAAAAATACCAAAAGCTCCTAGATTTTCGTATCAATTATGCATTTTACTTTCAAGTGGAATTTGGTTATACTGAAAGTTAGATTGTCATCTMTCACCTTTAGATATGGAGCTAAGAGAAAATAAAAACCAAATCCATACAAACAGATCATCCAAATTTCTTTTAACTTCCAAAGTATATTTCACAGAGTAACATGTACCTCTTTCAATAATTCAAAGCAAACACTGAAGAAATTTCCTCTRCTAAGAAAATGTCGGGAAAAGGTCTAAGTATATAATTTTACATGGCACATTTTCATATGGAGGCAACAGGTARTAAAAGACACTCTTGCAGTTATTAATACAAAAGACATTTWAAAAAAATTCCACCTGGAGAYTGCATTTCATACATTTTCAAATATAACAACAATTAAAAAAAAAGRTGTAGGGTTTCCCAAGTTATACTATTCCATTAGTAGTGATGARTAGGTCACAGCAGTCTATAGTTTATCATACACCAAAGAGTCACTATTAGCATCCCCAAAAAAGAAAAACTGGGGATTCCTGTTGACTGCAAGCCCATGAAACAGAGAACAAATACTGATACCTTTTAGTACAGCCCAGACACACAAGTCTGCGAGACTCAGAGARTTTCCCACCAAGTAGGTCCTTAGAGACAGACAATGGTTGAGTTCCTGGATGGCTGAAGGGAACTGGCTGACAGTGGATAACTTTGTAGCACTGAACTCCAGCCAGTGGTCAATCTTGTTTGAAGGGACAAAAGACAGTTAAAGTTACTAAAAGAATGAGAATTAAGCTGTTAAATAACTGAATAATAATCTAATAGCTGAACAGAAATCAATCAATCTAATAGCTGAACAGAAAGTATTAACAGACACATTAGCATTAAATATATCTAAACATAATATATATAGAGAGAATATCAAATACATTGTACCCAAAAATTCACCCAGAACTATACTAAATGATGAAATTTAATTTCTTCCTTCAGCCTAAATTCAAACTGCTGAAAACATCCATTTTACTGAAGTTATTCCCATCGGTAAAATAATAAGCATTTCTTAGGTATTCATCACACAGAGCGTATAATAATAATCACTGTCCTTCGACTATGTAGATACCACATTTGTGACCTATTTGATCTTCCTGGTGCTGCTGCTGGTTATCATTCTACCCTCAGTCCCTATCTTCTCTTCCTCATCTCCTTTTAGATTTAAAGAAATCAAACCCCTCCTCCCCCTTAAAGTCCTACTCCCTTCTCCAGCAAAAGTATTTTCCTGTATCTTTGCACATAAAAATAGAAAAAAAAAAATTAAGAATTAGGCTGGTTAATAATGCAGCCCTGTCTTTAAACTGAATCTCTCAACCCTGCAAGAGACCAATTATCTCTTTTACTCCTCTGGTCCTATTTCCTGTGTAAGTGTTCTGCAAACTGTAGTGGGAATCCTTCCAACATGCAAGCCAACGTGGCAGGCACAGATGTAATTACAACCACCACAGAATTCAGTTCAGTCATTTCCAGCTACACACCAAAATATGTGCTCCACAAATGCAGCTGTTACTGTACTTCTCCAAGTACAGCACTATTTTTGAAAGAGGAAGAAGTGAAAAGAAGTACTATATCAGAAATATCAGCCTTGGTCGTGTGTTTGCTGAGGTCTGGGCTAAACTTAAAAGCAAGGGATTTGGACACAAATTTTAAATAACCACAAGACAACTTTTTTAATGCCTCACAGGCAAAATACTAAGACAACATTTCCCTTGGGACCAGCTACAAGGGTTGAAGGGTGATTACCACTGGCTTCAAGCAGAAAAGACCTGAAGACTTGTAGAAAATACCTGAACCAAGTCTTTCAGTCCCTCCCCAAATTTCAGAGGAAATTAATTTTAATTAGTCTGCTAGTTTCAGTTATCAACTTAAAATTCATCATATGATTGATTATTCTGAGCTAGACCCAGAAAGAAAATAGGGTCAAGGTTTTGTCTATGATATGCAGCAAAAACTGCTTCAAGATATCAATTCCATACAGTGTTCCTTGGTGCTACACTAAAGTGTTACAAGATAGCAACTGGTGTCACCAGAGCTGAGAAAAGTGAGGAGGGAAAATCCCATGTATCTCCTTCCAACTTGATTTTATATTAGTGAGCTGTCAGCTTGCCACCTGCTTTTGCAGGTGTGGGAAAGGGCAACCCTTCCGAAGGTCAGACGTCTTAGTCATCTTTAAGAAGGAGCAAGCTTAGCAAAATAAAAMCCTCAGCATCCCACACAGTTGGAACCTCAACCTAACAGTAAAATGCAGAACAAAAGACACAAGGTCAAAAAAAACTCAACCCCAAAACAAGCCTCCCCAAATGTTGAACACAGGCTGAAAGAGAAAAAAAGAAAAGGAATAAAAACAAGAGAGAAGAGCATGATTCATGGCCAGGGTGGAAGGAGCTTTGAGCAACCTGGTCCAGTGGAAGGTGTCCCTACCCATGGGAGGGGAGATGGTCCTCAAGGTTCCTTCCAACCCAAATCATTTTATGATTCTATGATCCCTTCTCACCTCAGTGTGTTCCAACAGATTCGAGCCATACAACCCAGCAGAGGCAGCAACTCGAGCCAGGTACCGAGCTATTGAATTCACATCGGTAAACGAAACTTGCCTAAAAAGCAGAMAGAGGCAAGACAAAGGTATGCTAAATTACTACCTCCAGTTCAACTTTAATTGCACACACATATTTGTAACAAGTATAGAGCAAACACAAAATAACTTACAAGTAAACCAACAGGTAACAGGCCACCAGAGTAAAAAAAAAAAAAAAAAAAAAAAAAAAAAAAAAAAAAAAAAAAAAAAAAAAAAAAAAAAAAAAAAAAAAAAAAAACAAAAACAAAAACAAAAAAACCCAGCAAAAGAATACATGCTTTTCTATCACCAGATGGAATAAGCTTCTAAACATGAAAGACTTTTGTTTAAGCTTAAAATAAGAAAATAAGACTCTCATTAGTCTTTCAAATACTAAAACTCCACATCTGACAGAATTTGGAAGTATAACCTGAGACACAGATTTTCCAGGTTATAAGGAGCTTATTTATTTTCTTTTCAGAAAAGAAGGATGACTATGAAGAGGATTCCTGGCAAATTAACAGAAGAATTGAGAAGTCTTCATCATGGTTTTAAGGGCTAGCATCAGGTGAAAATGCCCTGTTCATTTGTTACTCACTTYACTTAACTCACACTTCACAGAGACCATCCCTGGTGAACCAACTTGCCTGCATGTATTTGTTTTTTACCCACTCTTCTCCAGATAAAAGACTAATTTGAATTTCTTTCTCCCCATTCCACTTATGAAAGYTCTCAAGAGATCTGCAGAAAGAAGGCACACCAAAGAGCACATTTCTTTCTTTGTTTTCAAGTCCCTTTTCTACATTATATATAGTAACAAAAAAGCTGCATACTGTCAGTAATCTCGCTTCCAATTCACCTAAGATAAGTTAATATTTACTAAAGAGCTTTGGAAGAAAAATGCATCAGAATCATCAATTCTCCAGATAACACTCATCTCTATTTTACAGTCCCACGTAGATGCAGATTGCAAAAAACAGAGCTCCAATTGCTTCTAAAACGAGCATTGACATCAACAAAAGGAGTCCCTGTAAGTGTTCTTTAATGGACTGAAGGCTACACTCCCACTTGTACAACCAAGGTTCCACTTCTGTTCTATCCTTGTTCTCTAGTTCCTTTCATACCTACTGTGTCCTTTATAAAATTGAAAGAATTTTGATAGCCCTCAAGCCTTGCAAAAAYCAACAAAAGTTCTGCAAATTATACAGAAGACTTCTTGATATATTAACAATTAGAATGTGTCCTGTTTTTAGGACAAACAGATCAGCCAGTCTCATTGGGTTAATTGCAGTAAAACCTAAGGAATATGGTTCATTGAGAGGGGGTTTTGTTTGCTTGTTTTTAGTTTTTCTTCAGGAAAAACAAAGTATTTCCACCCAAACAATGCTAATTGACCTCTTTGGAAAAGTTACAAAAGGCTCTTTGCAGCCTGTGCCTGCTAACTCCAGGGCTAAGTAAGGAAGAATGAATCAGGACAATGCAATGTTACAGGCGAAGAGTGGCTCTTGAGAGTGACATGAAATGCYACATAATTAAACACCAGGGCAAATATTCAAGAAACAGAAGAAAAGATGGGGAAAAAGGACCAATAGAAAGCAAACACAAAACCAAAAAATAAAATACCCAAACACGAATTATTTCCAATCATAATAAACCATTATTGAATTGACTTGTAAAAAGCTTTGCAGAACAGTTGGATTTATCTGCTTTGAAGGAACAGATACTCTCAAATGTGCATGTGCTCACCACACAAAACACAAAAGTTGTACTTCTATTTGGTACCTGAAAGACAGGAACACCAAAACTCTCCATAAAGCCATCARCACTTAGCAGAGTGGTTTGCTCAGGAGCTATTACTACATGAAATTTTGAAGCTAAGATTCCAAAAATAACTCTAAAATAAAATTCATCCTTTCAAATTAGCAATAAACTTTTCAGGTAGTTAACTGACAGTTGTTAACTGAAAAGTTTGTCACCAGATTTGAACTGAGCTTCAAAACAGAACCTAGAAAAATCACAAATAAAATGTTCTTTCTTGTTCAAGTGAAGTCATTAGAACTAATGGATTCCTGAAAAAAAAACAAAATCTGAAACATCCCAAGTGATTTTCACATCAAGCCAAAACAAAATGCTTCAGCAGAACTGATGCCATGAAATCCATTTACCAAAAGCATTAGTTGAGATATGAGTTCAGCTGATGCATCTCACATTGCAGATACACTTTTAACAGACTTTCAGATAGAGAATCAATTTTTAAAATGATTGTACAACCAAGCAAGGGAAAATTAATACAATTTTGGGGTCTGGAATAACTTCTTGAACATAAGCCAATGTCAGGGATGAGAGGACACTAACACACAAAAATTTCCATCTGATGGGACCATGATTCTAGGCATTATCCACACARGGCCAAAGTGCAGAAGGAGAGTGTTTGTTTTACATTTCTGACAAGTTCCCTTCAAGCCAAGTGAGTGGTTTTGCAATGCAGTAGGAAGAAGGCCTRGTAATATTAAACTATTTAATGAAATAAAACATTATTTCCAAGCCAAGTATATACATTTAAAATATTCCAAGATCATTTCCATGTGGCACAGGAGGGTACACTGTGTATTCATATCCTTTGGTATATACATCCACACACTGCCTAAACTGTCTAAGTAAAACAAAATCTAAACCTGACTAAGGCTACTTAACAGGGCAACTTTCTCCTGCAACTAAAGAATATCCATTAAGTGTCTGTTATGCAAGCTGTATCCCACATGTGCAAAACACACACTGAAGATTATTAAAGCTGTACCAATTAAATCCCAACCTGTCACATTTGTCTTGCTTTAATTCAAAATCACAAATCCAATGCCACCACCAGGCTCCACAAAAGACCACATCCAATATCAGATTGTGTAAGAACTCCTGTCTGAGTTCAGGTCRAACATTTTAAACAGAAAACAATATTTGCAACCAGTAAAACAACCCTGACTGAAGACTGAATCTTCCTGTGCTTTCATTTTCTGCAAATATGTGTAGGTATTGACAAGCTCTTTACCTAAGGTTAGAAGACATGGAAATGCTCAGTTGGTGTTAATTTATGAGGAGCAAGTCAGTTACTCGGCAATACAAGATCAAGTATGTTGCTTCTATAACCATTCTACAGACAYGCAGGTATTCCAGTTCATGATGCATTGGTGGCTTTAACAGCATCTTCTACTGAATTAGCTCACAAACTGAGAGTTTGTCAACAAGTCTGTGAACAGATTTCTGCTTGATCTTCAGAAAAACAATCAGTGCTCAGAAACTGCAGTTATAATCACTAATTCCAAATTCATATGGTGTTAATATACTTTAAGCAACAACTGCAATGCTTATGGGTACAAATATGCTCCTTACTGTAGATACTGAATGCCACTGTTATGTCAGACCACAGGATAGCTCCTCTTGATATATCCAGATATCTTAACTGGTGTTGAATCTAAGATGACAATGCAGCTTCCCAAAACTGTGTTAGTCCTGCATTTCTGACAGGCATTTGATTTTACTCAGATTGTAAAAATCATCTTCATGCCCCAAACCTAGAATCATCTATTCCAACGGCAGAGTAGTTTAARGACAGACAATAGATTACTATAAAAATTTCCAATATTCTTTCTGAAGTGTGCAGATGGGCACAGTGGATAGCACAGAACAGTTAATTAGCACTTTCCTGAGTTAACATCATGCCTTTGCTTATCTACACACTGGAGGGAGCCTAAAAAAAGTGTCATCTAAACATTCAAATTTCAGTCCACCACACACATACACATCYAAGAAATCTTATAAACCAAACCTGTCTAACATAAAATGGCCTTACTGTTGGCAATCAAGTCCCAAACAATAAAGTGACTGGTATAGCATAAATGATGACACACAGGTACATGTAAATAAGAATACAAGAGGTTTTTCTATAAAGATCTAGTTCACTAAATATTGTAAATGTTTTGCCYGCGCTACAGAGACATCAATAAYGCAGTGATGAATAAAATTGCATTTTTTTTTTATCTTCCTCCTACCTCAAAAGGTTGCTGTCAATGTTACAACCATGTGATTTTTAAAACTGCTGACCCAAAGGTAGAAGCAGAGATGCAAAGTCACTTACTCGGACACACAGAGGATGGTTTCTTTGCCTTCTTGCACTGAAATTTGAACATCATTCTTCACATGCTCCACCGTCAGCAGAGCTCCTTGAAAAAAAGAGAAAAAGTTACTGAACTTCCTTCCAGGAGAGATACCTTTCACAGTTACAACCAACCAGTTACATCTCTTATCCACTACGACCAGGTGACTGAACTGGCTCCTTCCAGTCAGATTGCCCAGGGAAACAAAAAAAAAAAAAATCAATGTTCATGAGAGCCTTCTTCTTGGCAATCCTAACAGCTTCAAATTGATAATGTCCAGCACACAATGATCTGCAGTGAGCTCAGCAAGTGTCCACTGCTACACATTTTGCTTCCTAAGAATACAGCAAAAATTAGTCCTGTCTCCCAGTATATGAGAACATAATCAAAAAGCTTTTAATTATTGAACAGTATTACTAATGTTCTCCATCCCAGCCCTGACACATGCATCAATGGAGATCAATTACTGAATATACCAGTACCTTCTGAACAAGGATGAGACTATTTTAACCTGATTTAAAGTTTATGAAGAGATTAGCCATTCAAAACCAAGAAACTTTATCCATATAAAAGTGCTGGGAGCTTACACAGGGTTTTCAGAGTAAGTAGTTCACCAGTGACAGTGAAAAATGGTCTCCCGAAAGAAAAGAGGTTTTTAGGCTACACCATTGACTGGAAGACAGCTCTGCCCATATGCAARGGGGCTTGATGCAAACCTGCTCTGATCTTAACGCTCTACAGCACGCCACAGCAGCTCAAACAAAGCACCAAGCTCACTTGGCTGCATTTCTGCACTGGCTCTGGTCCAGAGTCAGCCTGCTGAGCATAAGCACAGGAGCTTGTGCTCTTTAACTTTGCTCAGAAGCACGTACAAAGGCAGCAAGCTTTTCCTTASGCAAACCAGCCAAAGGACTGTACTCGAGGTCTGGAAAGGCAGCTAACCTGTTACAGCCTCCACAGCGTGCTGTGCACTTCGTCTTCCCTAGAACAACACTCCAGCTACCGAGGCAGATGATACTATAAGCTATTAATACACTGGCCTAAATACAAACCACTGGAGCTAGGAATTCCCTAGCTCTCACTTCTGCTCAGCTGAAAACCCTTCTTGTGGCATTAAGAGTAAGTCAAGGTCCCTCTTCTCATCCCTCAGCTACCCATCTGTGAAATTTAGGATGACATCTCTTATGCAGTGTTAGTAAGACACCTAAGTATTTTAATTGCATGCATGGAAATGCTTCGAAAATTACAAGTACCATGTGCACCAAGCTATGTAATTAATACTAGTGACATTAAAAGCTACTGCACTTTTCCCATTGCACAGCAGACATGATGAAGAGTATGAAGCAGGGATGAGTAGGATGAGCGTGCCTGCCTTCTTGATATGTTTCATCTGTAACACGTAATATTTCTGACACAATCATGCAATCTCCTGAAATAAGCCYCTAGTGCCACTCGCCAGCTGTCAAAAGCAAGTAAGTCTCCAAARCCCCTAAACGTGATGTTAGTCATAACTCATATTGCATCATTTTCTTTTTTGGCAAATYAGTATAAACAAGTACCAGGAGAAATTTTATTTAAAACTTTTATGTTATTATACCTTGAATCAGYAGTCATGCAAATTGTATTCAACTCTGAAACGCATTTGGGAATAACACCAAGAAAAAGAAATCAATAAACTCAGATGAAGAACAGGAAGAAAATTTATTTTGAATAGCTGTAACAAAATGGAGAAATTGTATGGAACACATACAAAAGATTGTTTCCAGATGGCTGAAAGTGCAGTGAAGGAGGTTCTCGCATTTTTAAAGGCAAAATAACATCGAAGGGCAGTGAGCAACTGAGAAAGCAAGATTTCACAGCGCAACTTCGAGCCAGCTYCCCAGAGAGGAATTTTAGCAGCAGATTAGAACTGAAATTGAAAGACAGCAGCCCAGTGGCAGAGCTCACGAACAAGCAATGTGAACTAGGGCTGCCTTGAAAATTCAGCCTCAACGTGTCAAGTCACCCGAGGGCTGTACCCGTGCCCGAGTTCGTTCTTTATCCCGGGCTCAGCCCAGCGCCGCTGTCACCCGGCCCGAGCAGCTGCCCTGAGGGACCGCTGGGGACCCGCGCCCCGCCGGGACCAGGGCCGCAGCGGGCACACGGCCCGGGAAGGGCGGCGGGGATGGGAAGGACGGGAGCAATGGAAGGACGGGAGCAGTGGGAAGGTCGGCAGCAATGGGAAGGACGGGCACGGGCCCCGGTCCCGCCTCGCCCGGCCCCGCACGCGGGGGCAGCCGGCGCCGCATGATGCAACACGGGCGGGAGGAAGGGAGGGAGGGACAGAGGGCACCGAGCCCCGCCGGACCCCCGGCACAGCGGCATCGGGGCGGCGCGGGGCGAGGCGCGTCCCGCACTTACCGAGCGGAGGGCTGCCCGCGTCCACCGTGAGGCTCAGCGCCGCCATTCCCGCCGCCAGCGCCGGAACCGAGGGAGGCAGCGGGGCGGGGCGCGCAGCGATGCCAGCTCGGCAGGGGCCGGCGCGGCCCGGGCGGCCCGGCAGGACCCGCCCCGGGGCGGGGGAAGMGCCCGTCACTTCCGCGGGAGAAGCYGTAGGGGCGGYGGAGCGGGAGGWGRTGGTGTTTGGAGTGTTCCTTCTCCGCCGGTCGGTCCGCAGTTCGCCGGGAGGAGGTGACGAGCGGGCGGCACACGGGACCTTCCCGGCCGCACCAGCGAGGCTCCGGGAAGCTGTCCGGGATGAGGGATGGGCGCTGGGTGAAGGCTGCCCTGCCCCTCAGCCGGTTCTTCCCGTCTCACAGCGATTAGGCTGAGCCATCCCGAGGGCTTCGCCTGCCAAAGCCCTTAGGTGGATGTCTGGCAGCAGCCGTGGAGATGCCTTCAGCCCCTTTCCGATGTGTGATGATCCGAACAAACAGAACAGCGCAACACGCATCGGCACGTTTGAGTACGGTGGTTTGATTCGTCTGGTTTTGTAGGATGCTACTTGTTAAACTCCTGACAAACGTGCAGATTTTGCAGCGGGTCACAGGAGTCCTAGAATATCCCGAGTGGGAAGGGGTCCGAAAGACTATTGAGTCCAACTCCTGGCCCTGCACAGCGTGGTCCAAACGCTTTTGAACTCTGGCAGGCTGGGCACTGTGACCACTTCACTGGAGAGGCTGTCCCCGTGCCCAGCCACCTTCTGGAGTCTTGCRATGAATTACAAAAATGCTGCGTCACCGGTTTTTCACAGGAGACTGGCTCAAATTCACTTTGTTGCAAGGACAATGCAGTGTCACTGTGATTCCCCCCCAATCTATTTTATAGCTGTTACTGTAGCACCTAATGTGCTAACAGACACATTAGGTGACATTATCAGATGCTTGATTGGTGAAGCAGTGCTTTTTGTGCAGTGGACCTAGTGGTAWAGCCAGAGCATGACTACACATTATGTGCTGGTTTTTATGCTTGATTGCTGCTGCTGGATTTAATATCAACTTTCCTTACTAYTCTCCTATGTTAGCAGTTTTATATTTCCTGTAAGTGTGGAAAGTATTTCCATATGTTTCCATGCATATCTTTACACACCATGCAGAAGCTGGTATATGCTGTGTGTTCTCCTTCCATTCAGGTAACTAAGTAAGCAGARRCAGAAATCACAGCAGAATTAGAAASAGGCTTATGCTGAAGGAATTTTTAAACCTATTGCACGTTTCAGATGAAAATAAGGATATAGAGGCATCAATGAAAATTACTAACACTAGGCTCTGTATTTTGTATTTTAACAATTACAGGGGAAGAATGATAAAGGCAGGCTTTGTGTTTTCTGAGTTCTATATTTAATCTTAATGTGTTTTACAAATTCACATGCAGATTTTGATGGGAATGTTAAAGCATGCATATCAAAGAATCCTGTGTAACATAAAGGTGAAAATTATATATAACAAGCAGTGAAATCACTGTACTTCCTATGCKGTTCAAACTTYAGTCACAATCAGTRTGTGGAATGACTAAACTTATAATKGGCCAAAATAYGAAGAAGGTTCTAATTAAAKCAGGCTGAATCTGTCCTGCATGCAMTAACTGAACCAGTTATGCAATTGAGGGAAGAGAAGAAAGGTAGGCTTTAGATCAAAGGATTAGAAGCACACATTGTTCCTATATATGCAGCTCTAATCCAGTGTCATGCTAGAATGARGTAAATGCTAATCTTGCTAATTTATCTGTAAACGTTAGGCTAAGATGACCTCACGAAGGAAGAGATTCTATAGATTCTCTTCCACATGTACACATGGAGAGACAGGAACACTTGAGCAAGAGTTGCCTTGTTCATCTCTTTTGGTGACAAGATGTGCCTGCTTCTTGGAAATAGTCAGCTTTAAGCCAGTGAAGTCATATTGGTGTTACCCTACTGCGAGGAAAGGATCTYATCTAAGGACTCTAAATGGAGTTGTTGAATATCTTGTGTGATGACAAGGAAGGAGTAAGGAAGTATTCAAGGAAGTAACTTGAATCCCCTGCGAAAAACTGAATTTTGAAATTTTCTTCTGAGTGGAAAAAAACATTTTGGCCCTTGGTGTGCTAATTTAAAGATAGTTTGTGTGGATGAAGGGTGTAGTTATTTAGAAGACCTAATCTTGTGGGCAGAGAGGAAGTGAGAAAGGGTGCAGTGCATCTTGAAGGCTTCTTTGGCATTCATGGTGCTCACAGAGGTTAAGAAAAAAAAACCCTCGTGGGAGTGCTTAGGGATTCAGTCTTTATGTAAGCAAGCAGCTGTGTTCAGGCATCCTCCCTGACACCACATACCTGAGAACCTGATATGTCACTCCTTTCTCCACATGGAGAACAGAAAAAGCAAAACTCTGTTTATTGAAACCGGCATCTCTCCATGTCCTGCCTCATTGTGTGTCACATTGTTAGGGAAAAGGGAGGCCCTAGGACTCCTTCATTTGAGAGTAAGGGAYTTGAGTCACAACATCTGGAGAAAACAAAGGGCATAGAGGCCTCACTGGTTCAAGAGCCTATTTCCAGAATCCTAAATTCAACYTGAAGAGACTTCACAGCTTTTGTCTAAATTGCCTGTTTTAGCTAGTCATGTGTAATTTACTACTTGTTCTCTTTTGTGTTCAAGTGGGCTGAGCAGTTGAATCCAGCTTTCCTAACATCCACATCTGTGGGAAAGCTGACTGAAACAGGACCTTCAATTTCAAAGTTAATTTTAGTTGCTCTTGGCCCTGTTCTCTCCCCTGGGACATGTCTCTGTTCCACAGCGGGGGAAATGGTACTGCTAGGTTCCTTAGCTCTCACAGCTGTTGGAAAGACACCTGTTTTATCTCAAAATTTGGACATGGAAAATTGCAAGATCTGGCATTTCTGTTATTYCCAAATATGCCAAAGTGACCTTGACTTTGGATGCCCAAAGTGCTTCAAGACTGCAGTGCTACAGACCCTGACAAAGGCATTTCAGATCATTAGGTGCTAGGATTGCCTGTCCCTGTCATGGTTCCTTGGGTTCTCCTCAACTGAGCTGTCCTGAACCCTGCTGAATTAACACTTCACTGACCCTCAATGAATCCAGTGATCCATGAACCCTTATTTGAGATTTCCAGGTCCAGCTGCACTGTGTCCTGCCTCCTGCAAAACTCAGACAAGCCAACAAACAACAGTCTTGGCCATCCCAAAACTCAATGCAGACCAAAAAAATTGAAAGATGCTGTTCTAAGAATCAAAATTGGCAACTTTATAAGAAACGGGCAAATCCATCCAAGCAAATCCTTAGTCCATTTGTATTTAACACAATAACCTGTAYTGACCACATACAACAAAAACCATGGAGCAAGATCATGTATATGACTTAACATGATTTTGTGCCCAGAATATTGAGATGACTTTTAATCTGCAGTGTTATGATTAGCAGAATATTACTCACAGTCACAAGGAATGAAAAATTCCAAAGAATACAGAAAACAACTATTGAAGAAATGTGATTGTTTTGATGATGTCTGCTCAACRCTGCAAAACAACCTGATCCAACACAGCGATTCTGTATAATTTTGAAATTATTGCACACCTCACTGAAAGAATTCAGTTCAGATTCTATGAAACAAAATTTCAAGCTTGGTCGTCTTCCCTTCTTTTTCTCCAAGCTCATCTTCTCAGCCTTCCAGGTCCAATGAAGATTCTTTCTGCTTTAAGGCACTARAGATTCTTTCACAGTGTTGGGAATACGACAGGCATAGTAGTCATAATTTCTCAAAGTGGCAAGGACCCCAGCTGAATTCATGTGTTTCACTTCCTTGTTATACTGAAATGAATTTCCACGGATATCAGTTATCTTGCCTGCAAAAACAGAGAAAAAAATATTCCAGCAAAAAGGAATTGGAGTCTATTAGCTCAAGTGACATAACTTTGGGGTGCACATGCCTGTCTTCAGACATGAAGTATCTTTGCTTCCAGTTTAAGAACAACAGGTTTTGTATTGATGAAAATCAAGTAACTAGTGGGTTTTTGTGTTTTTTTCAACAATACTTAAATTACTTGTGTCTCAGAAAAAGGAAAATGTCTCTCTCTCATGGATTACTAAAATGCTTCCTGATTAGCTTTTACACTAGCCAAAGACAAGAGGCAAAGAAAAAYCCTCATTTCAAGTAAAAACCAGAGTAAGTCTGTACCACAAACTCTAACATAATGTAGAAATACCCCAGCTGGTTTTAAATGAGGTTTTGGAAATCACTTACAAGAGCAACACAGCTCTTTATTCAAGCTCATTTAACCAGGAGATTCCTACCTAACAAAGAGGCTAAATACAGCATTGTGCTGCCCTGGATTGGTTGGGTTGCTTTGTGCTTGAGCTAACCCTGTTTAAAACTATCCCAGTTATAAACACTACAGACTGCAGAGGAGCTCAATAGTGTCGTTATAAAGCCTGTTATCCTTGCTTGACAGAATTTAGGATCAAACCCTGTAATTTTAGCAGATGGTGGTAAAAAGCCTATCAATGTGAAGAGTTTTTAAAAAATACTACTTCAAATCCTCATCAGTGAGTCTTTTCATAACTTTTCAACCCCTTAGCCCCTAGCTAAGTGAAGTGCCTCATGTTGGCTGAAGACCGCTAATTCTGCTGAATTATGTGAATGACTCAATTTTGGATCTTGTACATCCAAAGAACAACTGCATGATTTGACCTATTTTTGTGGGTTTAAAGAATTCAATGTCCACRTATTACATAACATGTTACTAATAATAAACTACTACACTCAGTTAGTAGGACAGCAGATTTTACTGTGAGATACTATCCAAGAGGAAAAAAAAGGGCATTTGCTTTGAAAGTATTAAAATAAATATACCCCCAATTTGGGGATTTGGCTTTCTATAATTATGTGACAGTTATTGAGTCTATTAGTCCAGGGCAGAACAGATCATATCATGCTTTTCAGACCATTTGACCCTTTACCATTACTGTTGATTTCAGAGGGCTCAAAGCTCCTAGTGAATAATAACTATTAAAAAATGCACATGTACTGTCATTTTTCTTTACATGAAAAGTATAAATAACTTCAAATCAATGCAGTCTCACTTATCCTGGAACTTTGAATGCCATGAACTTACCTCCCACAGCATGTAGRATAGCTTCAGGTGCACACGTATCCCACTTCTTGCACCCAGGACTGGCAAATACATAAGCAGAYGCCTTGCCTTCTATGAGTTGAATGATCTGTTACAAATAGAGTTTCAATCATTGCAAAAGATCTAGGCATTTAGAAATGGGTGGAAACAACACCAGGAAACAGGGATTAAATATGTCTATTTATATACTTATAGTCAGAAAAGGAACACCAGCCATTTTCTTATTAATATCACAAGAAATTTCATTATGATTTAGAAATCTATGCTGTATTACCAGTCTCAGTTCAATGTTTTTGATGGTTACCAAGACAGCTTATAGGATGAAAATCTGCWGTTAGTTTCAAAAACAGGAATTTACTTCTTGTGCAAGTACTTAGAAGATAAAGTGGAAACTGTTGTGTTAGTGCCATTTTGGGCCTTGCCCATATTGGAGAAGAGATGAGAGGGTGTGTTTCTGACAGCTATGACAACTAAGCTTTAAAACTGTAGCAAATGAGTGTTCTCTGTAAGCAGAGAAATTTCACAAAGGAAATATCTCAGTTTACTTATGTTTTGTCCTTTCAAATGTGCTGCTGGGGAGTTGGAACAAAAGCTGTATTAGCACAAACAGGGGCACATGTCTAATAATTGAGAGTAAACTGAATTCCTATTTAGTCATTCTGCTCTTACAATTTTTTGTTTTCACCCTAAAAGCAGAATACTGGGGAAGACAAAGCTCAGGCATGACCAGCATGGCCACTGGTACAAATACACCTGTACCAAATTCTCTCTACCTCACAGCAGCTTGACTGCTAGAAAAAGAAGTTGTGCTGGGGAAGGTTGAGGAAGTCTCCTGTACAATCATTCAAAATTTCTTCAAAAAGTATTTTAATTTTTTTTCAAAGATGCCACTTCCCTGTAAAAACAGAAGATTTTGAGTTTTCCTACCTTGTTTCCTGCTCCTCCAACTCTGATGACATGGTCTGGGTTCAAGGCAGTGATGCACTCATTYACCAGGGCATTGCTGTGGGAGCGGGTGGTAACGATGATGTGTTTGCCAGCAGGTGCTTCTGTGAGCTGAAAGCCAAAGGCACCCATGCCCAGGACTCCCCAGATTGTCCTGCCCAACACAGCATTGGCTCCTGCCTACAAAAAAGGWACAGAGGCCCAGGTGATGGTTCATCACACTGATCAGCAGTTAAAGCACTAAGGGGAAGGGGTACCTAGAGGTATCTTGGCATATTAGGGAGTATAATATTAATACTGGGCTATACATTTAAACAATGGCATTTAAAAATAAACTCCTCTAAAGCCCAGAGTGAGAAATAGGCTCTCTTTCCCTCTAAGGCAATGATACCACTGACCCTTTTCTTATCTGTGACATTGTAGTGATACATTACATCCTGCCTCCAGTGACTGGCAGATTAATATTTGTATATTTCTGTACTTCAGGCACAATCTGTAATTGAAAGTATCTTGTAATTTGAAGTATTTGGTGATACATATCACACAGAACATGATAGCATTACATCAGCTCAAGGGCTTTTTCTTTAAATTCCAGTAAGTTTAATTAATTAGGCTGCATCATGAGCTTCCCTGCCTTCCCCAATAATACTGAAATAATATCTGAATGTGTAAATGCCTGTAGGTTGGCCATCCTGGACTTACATTGAAACCTGTCATTATACACTCTAAGCCAGCTGTCAGTGACAATTTATGCTTGGTTTATTTAGGGCTGCAGATTTATGGCAGTTACCAGGCATTGCAAATGCACCTATTGCATGGATTTACTAAAGAATTTCYAGCAAAGACTGCAAACCCACAGATCTGTCCTTGTTTCACAGTATGTACTTTCTAGAGATTGTAGTAATCAGTACAGTATATATGTAATATATYCTGTGTTAGTGTTTTGCCCAAGTARGTTCCTGCCATTCAGTTCCTGGAAACCAGCATTTTAAATTGTATATATTTAATAAAAAMCCCCAATAACTTATATTACAATGTTAACTCCACTACATGCCACTTTTCAGTTAAAAGTGTGCTAATGGAAATGGCTTAAAAGTAACWTTTAGAAATAAACCTAATGCTTATAAATAAATAAATTATTTAATACCTCATAGTTGTAATATGGCTGGTTAATAACTCCTGCTATGGCTTTGCCTCCATAGGCAATTCCAATAAGAACCGTCACATGGTCAAGGAGACCTGGACAGAAATAACAGGAATGTAGTTATGCTTGAAAAGAGATATTTATAAAAACATAAACCTTTAGTAAAAGTCCACAAACCAATATGCAGAGTGGTATTTTAAAAATGCAAATACTAATCAG
This sequence comes from Malurus melanocephalus, assembly GCF_030028575.1. Taxonomy (NCBI): domain Eukaryota; kingdom Metazoa; phylum Chordata; class Aves; order Passeriformes; family Maluridae; genus Malurus; species Malurus melanocephalus. The sequence goes on from NW_026624200.1 coordinate 38,359, forward strand.
GATTTTCAGATCTTGATAAAATATTTTAGTCATTTAGCCTTGAGGKCTGCTAAAAAATATCCCAGATAGATTTCTTTTAATAGAGCTAAGTTATAATTAACACATAATGAGAAAGAACTTTAAAGATACAGCTACACAGCAGTATATGATGACATTCTTCTGTAATTGTGCTGGGAGCTGTTTAATGCAAAACAAGCAATTTGTTGACAGTTGAACATCTCTTACCCCAAAATGGGGGAAAAGATCTACCTAAAAGATTTTACATCAGTCAACTAAAAGATGCATAGGAGGCAAATGTGAGGTTTCAGCATATTGTTTCTTGGAGGCTTTTCTTCCCCCACCCCCTCTTTTTCTTTCATTTTAGGTCTATTTCTATGGTTAGAAATTAGCCTTTGCTGAAAACAGTTTCTTCCCATAACTGAAGAATCGTGATTTGTGGGAGAATGTCTGTTTCATTTTGAAAGGGCTACAAGTACAGGAGTGGTATTTGGGTTGTTTGAAGAGAAGGATATAAATATAAKCTATCATATTCCTGTGGCAAGGGGAGATTTAGTCCTTCAGTTCAAAGATATACAAAACTGTAAATTTGACTAAAAATTTAAGACAACCTGCCAGCCATCAAAGGCAGCTTTTGGCACTCTGAAATGATAAAAACTGGTCAGCACTCAATAACCCATTAGGAATATTCAGTACTAGTTAAAACTGAATGGAGTGAATAAATACATTCCAGGCACTCAAAAAATATAGAAATATCAGCCTCATGAAACAATATTGTAAGTAACTTTATGATAAAACTTTCTACATGTATATGCTAATTTATTACATTGCTGGGTTTTTTTATTAACAGAATTAAAAGAAAATCCAACCTTCAGTGTATTCCTTGGTTCCATCCAAAGGATCAACCCATATTACAAGCTTTAAGAAAATTAAAAATGGAAAAATTAACAAATATAAATAATGTAAATTACCATACAAAATACATATTTAACTTTATTGCTCTTATTTACTTATGGCAGTAAGGAAATAAAGAGATTCAAAATTTTAATATTATTATATGACTGAAGCCTATAATAGTATGCTACACAAAACAAAGCTTCAAAATTGACTGGAATGTCTTAGCAAATCTCTTAATAAAAGTATGAAGGATTAAACTGAACATGGGATGGATTACTTTCTTATGTCCGAACTAGATTCCTGCCAAATTAATTTGAATCACAAATTGCAAGAAGCCAATTTTCATTTCCCATTACTGCACAAAGGAGCATGCAGCATTTCCAGCTCTGGAAGTGAGATTCTCATGAGTACATTTCAGTTTTCAAATGGAAAATAAAAGTTGGCAACACTGAAAAAACCTTTCTTCTTTATATACTCTTAGCTAAAATCAAAATGTAATACAGGTGTTTTAAAATACAAAGACATAGGCATAGCATTACCACAGTACCTCTTCCTCTTTAATTCCTGTGTACTGAGCAGGACAAGGCTTCTTCAGTATTTCTTCACAGTGACCATCTTCAATTAAATCCTCAGTTACATCTTCAGTGGGCAGTTCCTAACAAAAGAATTCTCAGAATTATTAGAAAAATGGACTTTGGACTCACCTCAGTTTGTCTTAGAGTTGTGCATTTGACAGCAGCTTGACAAAGCTTATGAAATGAATAGGTGAAATGGCATGCAAATACCTTATGTTTGTTGCCTTTTGGGTTGATTTTTTTTTTGTTTGTTTAAATAAAAATTAAAACAGATGTTTCCCTAAACCCTGCCAAAGCAAATTCCAGTGCAAGCTACAGCAAGATAAATTGTTAGTATGAAATAGAGCAGGTACTTACTTCTTCTCCTATGATTGTCACCTTGGGAAACTTCCGTGCCAGGGAAGCACAAATGCTCATTTGTACCAGTCGGTCAGCTTTGGTCTGCAAGTCATTGGGTCCAGCCTGTCCAAGAATGGATAGAAATTTGGGTACTAAAAACCATATCAACCCAGCACAGCTCATACAGCACTCTGAATATCTGCCTTGTAGTGAAAAAGAAACCTCATTTGATAAATCTTCAACYTAGAAAGTGACCTTGTGAGAGGCAAGCTAAAAACTGCAAGAAGCAGAGTGCCCCTGTGCACCCCAGAACTAAGACAAACTGGTGTGACATTAGAACAGTGGATTTGGTGCMCCAAGGTGACATAAAAAAATGACTGCAAGCCTTCCCAATGTTGTATAGCCAATGCAATAATATTTTATATATTAATAACCTGCTACATAKKTAAAGTATATAACTTATTAACACTKTTTTCACCCTTTWYGCCCAGAGACATAATCCCAATAAAAAATAATTTTGTAAGCATTGGAATTTAGAAAGAGAGTTCATCCAAGATTTGCATCTCAGCTGAATCAAACAAAAAATTAACTCCTTGTATCTTATTTGCTGACAACATGAAAAGTGTTTTAGCCAGCTACAGAAATGAGTTGTAAGAATGGGATATTCCATTCAGAATGGATGGGTTAGTGTTTTAATTATGTTAAGGGGTAATTTTTGCATGCTAAAACTAGTCTGTCCCTTAGCCAACTGCTAATTTTATGAAACTTGATATTTTTCTTTGAAATTTCACTCTTGTCCCCTAATAAATTTGGTTGAAAAGGGTCCTGAGTTTAGACTCAAAAAAAATCAAGTTTATTGCAGAGAATATCCTTTGTTCCAGGACATTAACCTAATAAAACAGTATAAAGTACTTCTTCAATGTAAGAATGGGTGGACAAAGTGTCTACCTACCCACTGGGGAAAAAAATAATAAAGTACTACACAGAGAAACAATATAAATTGAGAGCTTAAGAGTTGACTGAGGAAAAGAAAACTCTGGATATCAGGAGATGGCTRAAAACTCAGCTGTCCTTGAATTAGATAAATGGATGGAAGGTCACCATGTTGAGGGAAAAGGTGGAACATTGCCTTCCTAAATGTTCTAAAGCTTTCAGGAAGGCCAGTTGGATCTGCTCTTGGTGTTTGCTGGCTGCAGAAAGAGGATGAATATGAGAAGCAGCACTTATGTTTCTTTCTGTTCTGCATCTCTTCCCTTCAGACTGCAAAGCAGAGGCACATGCAGAGGCTCTTCTCCATTCTTCCTCTTCCTTCAGCAGTCGCCTTTGGCAAGAAACTTGCAGGAATTTCAAGATCTCTAGTCCCTCAAACAGGAACCTCCTCTGTTTTCATTGTTTTCAATCTAGTTTTGTGTGTTTGTTACTACTTCATTTTTAAAAAAAAATTAAAACTATGTGTAACCAGTTTTACTTAGAATCARTATCACCCATTACTTCTGATCATTTTTGAATAATGTAAATACCTGCAGAACCCTCATTGTAAAGACCAAAAATAATATATATATTTAATGAAGTCCATAATACTGTGACAYACCTGTAAAGCTAGAATTAATTTCAAAAGTTAATTCCACTTAATCCAGTACTGTAGTCAAAACAAAGATCCTGGTTCATTCTAAATWACAGCAAATTAAGAATTTGAATACCTGTTTTCTTTTTAGAATTAAATTCGACCATCTGAATTTATTTTGAAAGCTGTGATTTGCAATACAATCTGAAGTTCTTTTTTGTTTCAGGCAATTAAACACTCATTTATTGTAATGCAAAATTCATCGAGGGCACAGGATTTTAAGCTGTACTAAGGATGTTAGAACAGAAGTATAGAAATTAAYAGRAAATATACCTTATTACRAATTTTGAGGTGCTATGYAGACCCTGTGTTTTGTGAGGGAAAWCAGGACAAAATTATGGTGTTCCTTTTAAATGTACAAATATTATTTAGAAATAGTGGTCAAAAGACACTTSTCTAGTGCTCTTTTAATCCTTTAAGAAGGAATATTTCTTGTATCAGAGAAGTGAGGGCTGTATTTCTTCCCACAGTTGCTGATTTTTAAAAATACCACTCTGACCTGTATCTAACTCAAGATTAACAAAAGAAATTAAACTGGAAGTAAAAGGTAATACCTTCTCCACTATGCCCAGATCTCCTGCAGACATCACATTTCTGACAATTGTGGCAGCTTTTTCCGCAACAGAATATGCAGAGGCCACYACACGCATGAGRAGAGCTGGAGAAGCCATGCTGAGTGCTGAAAAGAAACAAAAAGCAAACTTGTACATTTCTCTCTTCAAGAGAATARAAAGARTAAAATAYTTTACTTAWCATWTAAACAGATACAGTTTAAAYTGAGTAGAAAGGGGAAAGTGGGTTTCTGCCAGGGAGCAGTAATGAGGTGRATTTGGGCTTTTAAAATAATACAATTAACAAACACACAGATGTAAAGCTATTATAGGCAAGATCTTGCAAATATCCATGTTCTGTCTGACAGTGAATCTAGTTCTCACTAAAATAAAATGACATTATAAAGAACAACAACAGTAGCAGAAGCTCTTACCACAAATATTAAGAAAAAGCACAGTCTACACACAGTACTCGTTTTTTGCACACTTGGAACATAAATTCATTTTTTCAGAACTGAACCTACAGTTGGTTTGTGCCCAGAAATCAAGCACAAGGCTACCAGACAGGATGACGTCAGCAATTTCACTTACTATTTTCCTTTGTTTAAATATAAAATAGACTTTTGTAGATAGCCTAATTGTGGACACAAAACAGGTTAATGATATGCAGATACTGCAAACTTGTATGCCAAAGTTGAATTGAACCACCTGAATTTAACCATCCTTTCTGTATTTAACTTCTACTGATTCCTTTAAGGAAATCAATTTCCATCTTCCTTCCTCCCCTCAGCACTGCATGTCCTTGTCATTCTTCCTATTGCATTGTCTTCATCATTTGTCCCCCAGCACACACCAGTGGAATTCACTGGGCCTTCAGTTCCCAAGTAGAGTAACTATCACCTTTGGAAAGGCTGGCATTACTCCCAGCTTTTCTTTACCTCAGGAAAAAGAAGAATTGATAACCACACTCTAAAATGCAAAGCAAATTGCTTTTTATGTTTTCCTATCAGTTGTTTCCATCTGTAGATGACACACTTTTTGGCTTGGGCTCACGTGCATGACACACTTCCAGAAAACACTTGAGCACAGAGCCAGAACAAAATACAAAGGAACTCATTGATCATCACACAAAAGAAGATATATTATGTGGGAAGTATTATATAACAATCATATCACAAATATTGCAATTGCAGAAAGTACTGCTTAAGTGGCAATAGGTCATTATACAACACCCTTCCTTTCTTCCTTGAGAAATCAAGTTCATAGCTGTTCACACCAAATGGCAATGTCGTAGGTATCAGAATCCCAAATTTAGTTGATTTAAGAACTTTTTGAGCATTTTAGAAACACCATACCTGTACCTCTAAAGTCAGATGCTTTCTGAAGCTGAAGGAGTAGTGACTGTGCAAGTACATTCAAAGAGCACAGTTGCTAAAGTTAATTATTATTTCCTGCTCATGGATGGGAGCAAAGTACTCTGAGTTTCACAGAATAGCCAAGGTCCGTACCCCAAGTTACAGAGGAAATTTCAGAAATGCTACCTGTGGCAAAAAGCAGCTCTCAAACAGTTTAAAGTTGTAGAGCAAATATGTGTCGTAACACATGGAAAGATAGATGCTATTTGAAGTCTACACCATCTTGGGAAACACCAGGAAGGAAAATTGGAATGTAGTTCATTCCATATTGAAAATACTTGGAATATGAGTATTTCTGAGAAAGTAAAAAAAAAATAGCATATTAGGTGGGAAGTTTGGATTAAAGAATTGAAATGAATTATCAGATTAAGATAATTAACATTTTTTGCTCAGCTTCTTATAAAAAAAGTTATTTGATCTTTTACTGTACATTTGATCCTGCTTCATAAAATGAGAGTAAAGCTTAATTGTTTTAGAGGCTTGATTTATTTAATGCTTGCATAAAGTTTCAAAATTCTCAGAAAATAATAGAGAAATACTATCTTGCATTCTTGAAGATTGATCCAAGGTGTTTCTTAGCACTTCCTGTGGTGAACCCAAAATCTCCTGGCAAACCTTAAAATTAAAATGTTTTTATGAAAAAATAAGATTTATTAGAAGAAACTGAAATGAGAGGTTCAACACCCCTTCCTTATCACTCTGGAATAGCCTAATGAATTGCAAAGTATGTKATTACTGCAAAGGTGCCTTCAATTTTTACAGGACTACATCTCCTATGGGGCCCATCTTCTGGTGTATTGGACCTTTTTGATTAGATAAGTGAATGCAGTAGTAGGCTGTAAATTCTTCACCTCTGTAACTTTTTGATCTCAAATTRATTTATTAATAGGTTTATGGCACATACTTTCTGATGAGAACAATGTCTAATGTACACTCCCACAAGGCACTTAAGAATATATTGCTTGCTTTGGACAAAAATAGTTTGATTCTTACAAAACTGTGCAGTTTACAAATATTGCACAGCAGCTATCCCTCAAGTTAAATTTGGGTATAATTTTAAAACACACCTTGTCCTCCAAAGACTATCCCTCCCTTTCTTCTAGCCCAGTAAACAAACTGTTGAATGATCACAACAAATCAGCCTGTTCTGTAACCTACTAAAATAAATTTCTCCAATTCYTGTTCCACCTTTTAATTCTGATGTATGTAAGAACCACAGGCTGACTACAAATAATTTATCAAAGCACACATGACAGATTTGATGTTTGTCATTTAGTCTCTTTTATGCAAACTTCCACTTTCCAAATTTAAGATTTTGCCTGCTGAAAGGAGAAAGTGAGCATCACACAGAGCACGTCCTTAAATGCAAGTGCTAAACCATGATTTCTTTCTTGGAACTCTTCAATGCCCAAGCGACCAGAGCTCCCTATTTCTTTACAATAAACTTCGGCCCACACCTAGTAAACGATAAATTTTTCATTATGTAAGGGAACAATATTTACCCAGCAGAAGCAGACTAGGACTCGGAGTGGTAATCCCTGTGTAAACTGCGGTTTGCCTGCAGAATTCCTAGTGGGAAAGGGCTACGCTGCCTCATTTCACCAAAAAGAGAGAGAAAAAAAAAAGAAGACTGTTCCTGGTTCTCTTGCCGTTAATATTCCCGGCGGCAAAGCGCAGTTAGGGGCAGTGTCCGTCAATGCACCGAGCGGAGTGTGGCCGGACACAGCACGGGCGGTGGGGGATGGCAGGAGCGGCTGTGCTGGCGCAGCACCAACCCMCCGTCTGCAGCCGCGCTTTTCCCTGCATCTCCTGCGGCCCGTCCCCTCGCCCAGGAGGGACCCGCGTCCCAGCACCGCCGCTCCCCTCCCGCAGCTYACCGTGGCCTCCGTGCCGGCTGTTTCAGGACTCTCCACTCCTCCAAAGCGCCTGGGAGCGCCCCGAACCCTTCCGGCTCCGGGCGGGGCCCCTGCGCTGGCCCGGCCCGTGGGG
>NW_026624200.1:45878-119814 GCF_030028575.1 Malurus melanocephalus
GGCGCCGCCGCTGGCGCGGGCTCGGGCCGGGGCCGCCCGGGGATGGGCGCGCTCCGCCGCCTCGGAGGCCGCGGCCGAGAGCCGGGAGGACTCCCGCTACCGGGACACGGTGCTGCTGCCGCGCAGCCGCTTCCCCGCGCAGCTCCCGGGGCGCCTGCAGCCGGAGACAGAGCTGGAGACGCAGCAGGTGCGGCGGGGGCCGGGCTGGTGCCCCCGGGGCCGGGCTGGTGTCCCCGGGGCCGGGCTGGTGCCCCCGGGGCCGGGCTGGTGCCCCCGGGGCCGGGCTGGTGCCCCCGGGGCCGGGCTGGTGTCCCCGGGGCCGGGCTGGTTCCCCGGGACTGCTATTCCCGGGAGGGGCGTGGGGCTGCCTCGGGCGCTGCGAGCCCCGGGCCGGGAGTGGGGCGGGTGTGGCCGCCGGGGTTTGTGTTCGGTCCCGCCGTGCAGAGAGAACTTGAGGCGAGTCTGGGCTCTCAGCTGGCCTGGCCGTGCGGGGTTAGAAAAGCTCGGGCTCTTGAGGTGTTTATTTATGGTTTGGATAGTTATAAATTTGTTGCAGTCTTACTTGGAGAAGAGTAACGACCCTCCGGATAGTGGGGTGCCAAGACAGTCAGGCCTAATATATCACCTCCTTCGGGGTTTTATGTACTTTAAACCCACTGATGTCTTCTCTTGAAAAGTTAGAAAAGTGTATTTGCCTGCCTGCTTTTTGGAATTGCAAAGACTTGTGATGGTTTTGATCTTTTTCTTGTTGTCTCTACAGAAATGTGGTTTTTCAGARCTGTACTCATGGCAAAGGCAAAGGAAAGCAAAGCAGGAATTTTGTCTGCATGACGGACCACCTTATGCCAATGGAGACCCTCATGTTGGCCATGCATTAAATAAAGTAAATATTTACTTGTTAATTCTCTACTCTTTTGAGGTGGTAAAGACTGTGGTGTGCTCTGTGTTCTCCACTCCTTTTTAAATAAATAACACTTTAAAATGTTTTGGGTTTTGGTAGCTGGAGTTTTTAAAAAGCCAATGGTATGGTTTATGTGGGTGCCATATTTTGCCATGCTGACATAGATACCATACCCTGACATAAATATCATTTACTGAATGCTGAGTGTTCATTTAGATTCAGTCCTGAAATTCCCTGCATTACATTGGCCACAAAGTGAGAAAGRCTCAAATGTCTCCCACAGCTTCTTACAGTCCCAGTGCTGGGGCTTGGGCTGMAGCAATGTGCACTAGGCCAGTGCTGTAGGTCCAGCACTTTTTGTTTTAAAAATGAGAGTGAGTCAGATTTGTTCACTTCAAGTCTTGCAAGTTTATAAACTGCACCACTCAGTTACACTGCTTGTATGAACTCCTTGGATGAGAGGTCTTTTAAGATTCTGCCAATGTACAAAATGATAGGCCAGAAAAATAAAAAATGCATGGTCTTKGGATCACAGAGTGGTTTGAGTTGAARGGGACCTTAAAGATGATCTAATTCCAGATTCTCTGCTATGAGCAGGGACACATTCCACTAGACCAGGTTGCTCAGAKCATTATYYAACCTAGCCTTGAACACTTCCAAGGATGGGGCACCCACAGCTTCTCTGGTTGTAAATATAAAATTATCCTGCAGTGTTGATGTTTGTGGTTTTTGAATGGGAGGAGCTWAATTGCAAATGTGGCTGTTCCACATGGGGGAGCTAAAGTGATAACAGACCCTTGTGGCTTTTCAGATATTGAAAGATATCACCAATCGCTTCCATGTGATGAGAGGTTATAAAGTACATTATGTGCCAGGATGGGATTGTCATGGATTGCCAATTGAGTTGAAGGCACTGTCAGAAGTCAGAGGAGCTGAAAATCTTTCACCAATGGAAATTCGGCAGAGAGGTGAATAAACTACTGTCTGCAGTATCTTTATGAAAAAGACTGGCTTAACAATTTGTATACCCTACTTATATTTTGTATTTTATGCTTTATATAGCTTTTAGACTTCATTGTGGCMTTCTCTAGTAGCTATTGGTGGTATTTTCTATGATCTCTGGGTGTATTTGCCAAGCAGAAAGAGCAGGCTGGAATCTGATGCAATGGGATAATTTCACACAGGCTTAATTTGTTGCTGTCATGGACATGCAGAGCACTGACCCTGGGTTGAAAAAAAAACAAAAGGAGGGCAGAGGATTTTAATGTCTGGTTTGGTTAACTGTATAGTGGCAGGAAGCTGGTATTTATCAGCTGGTATTTATCAGCATCCTTTTGGTTTTTGAAGGCTGAATTTGATTAGGAGCTGAAAAGATGCAGGTGAAACTCAGGCTCCTTTAGGACAGCTTGGCTCAGTATCTTAAATAGGAATGTATTTGCTGGCTGTGTTAACAATTCTACAAAACTGTAGAGGGATCCTTTTGGAGAAAGTCTGCATTATATGGAAATATATGTTCTGAAGAATGTTCTGAAKAAATCATTTCAAATACAGTATGGGTTGAAAGACATAATTCAGCTGCAAAGTTTTTGTTATGAGCTTAAAACTGCTTGAAACTTCTTAAATTTGAATTTGTGGTAGTGAAAGGAGCTATCTTAGTTTCAAATGCTACTTGGAAAGTTTTGGATTAGCATCAACAGAGGAAGTTACCTTTCTAATTTTATGTTGAGAACTTATTTTGAGAAATTTTTCTTTGTAACAAAACATATTTCCCCCTCTTTCTTAAAAGTAAAGTTTATATTCTAAAGACGTGTGCTTAATTAGTCAAATTAAGTCTGTATTAGTCAGCAAGCGCCACTTTTGGTTCTCTTTACTCTTTGCAGTAATTTTTTTTTAACAACCAATCTGAAATGTATGTATTTTGAACCAGAGTAATTAGGGCATAGCTTCATTATGTTCAGCGCTGGCTTTGCTAAAAAAACATCAATAGTACATTTTAAATGGTATTTTTATTGATCTTAGTATGCTAAATCATGTGCTTAATGGAACTATTCCCTTCAGCCAGAGCATTTGCAGAAAAAGCAATTGAGAAGCAGAAATCTGCCTTCATTCGTTGGGGTGTAATGGCAGATTGGGCCAACTGCTACCTTACATTTGACCCAAAGTATGAAGCAAACCAGCTGAGAGTCTTCTACAAGATGTATGATAAGGTATGTTGAACTTCTGTTGAAGTCTGTATTGATTTTTCAGGAGTTTTGATTCTCCTAACTTCTCTTTTTTCCTTCCCTGTCCTCTGTAGGGTTTAATTTATCAGGACTATAAACCTGTGTTCTGGTCCCCTTCAACAAAGTAAGAATCAACTTACTATTTTGTCTTSAAAGTTTTAGCAAGGATACCCATAGCTTTTGATGTTGCAGTGTGTAACTTGTGTTTGATGTGTACCAGAACAGCCTTGGCTGAGGCAGAACTCGAGTACAACGAGCAGCACATCAGTCGCTCCGTGTACATGAAATTTCCGCTGCTGAAGTCGCCTCCTAAGCTGTCTTCTGTGATAGGTACAGCTTCTCTGTAGCTTTAAAGATTGATTGCTTTGATTTTTGTTATAACTGTGAGTAAAGTGCTTCTAATTTACATCTGTAGATGGATCATCCCCTGCTAGTGTGCTAGTCTGGACTACGCAACCTTGGACTGTGCCAGCCAATCAAGCAGTTTGTTACATGCCAGATTCAGCGTAGGTGTCTTTTCACTTGATTCAGTGATGTCTGTCAGTCCTTACTGATATTTAGCAGCAAAATTACAACATTCTGGACTGCCATTACAGTTTACTTAAGGCATCTTTTTTGTGGTTTGTTTGGTTGGTTTTGTTTGGGGTTTTTTTGGTTGATTTTTTAAGTGATGCAATTGTAAGCTTTGTTCTATATCTACTAATATATTAATTTCTGCTTCAATTTTTTAAAATTATTTCTTCTCCATGATGCAAAGTTACCTTGAAACTCTTTTGAGATTTGTGAGTGAATTGTAGATGTAAAATATATTTGTCTGTCTTTTAGAGACAAAGCATTTCAAAAATGGGTAAAGTTTTGCTGTTTGTTTAGTATCACAAATGCATGTTTGCATTGCAGATACTCCATTGTAAAATGTGCAACAACTGGACAGCACTTCATCCTTGCTGCAGATAGAGTTGAATCAACAGCTGCTGTTCTGGACACACAGTTCGAGGTTATATCAACCTGTAAAGGTAGGTTCTAATATTGTTAATCCTAAATTGTTTAGGAATCCGCTGGTAGGTGTCTGAAAACTGCTTCAGTTTTGATGGATAAAGTTTGTTTATAATTTGAGAATAGGCTTCACTAAAACACTACAAAGAGGAGGAGGAGGAATCTGTCAGATTTACTATTGGTGTTCATAGCTCAAATGATCACCCACAGATTTCAAATGCATTTTTAAAATCTGGATTCACACTTGGAAGATTGAAATGTGGAGTGTAAGTCTGTTAAGTGATCAAAATCTTAATTACACTGAGTAATGTGTAATTAAGTGCAGTTTGTCTGTCTTTCCATCCATCGTTGATGACAAAAGGGGGCTAATTACAAGTGTGACTCTTGAGGTRTTGTTAGTGGCTGTTGTCTGTCTGAACAGACTAAAGCAGCTGGCATCCTAACAAACTGCCTGGTGGCATGTCTTAGCAGGCAGGCTTGGGATTCAGTGTCATAATTTGGGATTTGGTGTCATTTGTAAGCTTTATTGATTTGCCTCTATCACTGATTGAGTGCTGGAGATATGCTTATGTGAAGGAGGCGAGGAATCTATGACTTTGTGTGTTCAGGTTTTTTTTTGTTTCTTTCCATACTTTCTCTTTCAGAGAAAGTCTTGTTCATATCTAATGATAAAATTATTGGAGGTGTTTTTTCTCACAGCTTCCACCTTCTTGAATCATGTGATTTACAGATAGCATCTGAGAGGAGTAGAGCTGAACYTTCTTAAAAAGTAATATAGTATTGTAACCTGTTCTTTTTAACTTCCCATATATTCAGTAATTATRTTTGTTACTTTTCTGTATTTGTATGCATAACTGTGTGACAGCAGTTCCTAAACATGTTCCTTCTGGGAGAAAAGTGTTCTGTGAACGCCATTGACTTTCAGCAAGGCTTTAACAATATTTCTTCAGTGGTTTTTTAACGACTTGTTCCTTTTCTACTCTATGATAAAAGAAGCTGAATGCATGAAATTCTCTATTTGACCTTCTGTTTGTATTTTTCAGGTGCAGATTTGGCAGATGGTTCTTGTGCTCATCCCACAATTCCTGGCAAAGTCTCTCCTCTCTTACCTGCAAATCATGTGACAATGACAAAAGGAACAGGATTAGTTCACACAGCCCCAGCTCATGGTATGGAAGATTACAGCGTAGCTTCCCACCATCAGCTACCCACGGTACTTTATCTTTTCAGCTGCTGCTCTTGATTTCCTGCCACTGATTGATTGTGTGCCCGTAAAATGATTTGTGTTAAGTTGTGCATTAAACTTGAAAATGTTTTGAAGCAKTCACAGAAGTGTGAGWATCACTAATGGCCTGCAGGAATGCWACACTAACYTYAAAGGAATGTGTGTCATGATAAAAGGATGAAATTTCCTTCTGCTAATTAAAACTTACAGGGAAGTGGCAGAACAGAATCAGATTTTTCTGCTCTTTGTGTGGTTTTGTTTTTTAAAGGATAACACAGAGAATTTTTCTCAGATATTGACTTTCACTACTCAAAATTGTCTCTTACATGCAAACCAGTAAGTCGCTGATTATGTAGGGGTCATTATTACTATTTTTTCAGCAAAGTTTGTTTTAAATATACATAGATTCAGTTCAGTTATGCATGGCCAGTTTATGATTAATGGGAGTGAAGATGCAGGATATGGGGGGTGAGAGAGGTTAGATCTGCATTTGTTTTTCACTATTTATTTGAAAAGTCACTCAAATACCAGTCACTTTGAGGTAAGATGGTTGTGGTGTATGTGTAAATGTAATGATGCTCATTTCTTCTGACACCTAAAATTCATTTGCCCTTAGATTACTAAACTGCAGTTCACTAAATCTGAAGTGTACTTAAATATTTATCAGAAAAGGAGTCACCTAGTAGAGTATTTAACTCACWTTTGAATACCAAAAAGGTAATTAATTGCCACATGGTATTTTATTGACATGATTAATTTRTTTATTTTTAGGATTGCCTTGTGGATGAAAGGGGGCATTTTACAGAAGCGGCAGGTCCTGAACTTAAAAACAAGAATGTCCTTGAAGAGGGGAATGAAGCTGGTGAGTATTTGGTGTTTGACCATTTGTTACTTCATCAGTTACGGTCATGCAGGTGTATTTTGAGGGTTGTATAAACTGACCATATTGTGTATATGGGCTAGGTACAGGCATTTCTTGCTAAGTGTTGATTATGAAAAGGAGTGAGTTGATGTTTACAGTAGCTGTATGTCCAAACTGCTTTTTAATCTTGCCTCATTTTTTCTCTCAGTCATTAAGATGCTTCAGGCAGCTGGAAGTTTGTTAAAAGAGGAGAAATATGTGCACAGTTACCCCTATGACTGGAGGACTAAAAARCCAATGATTATTCGTGCCAGCAAGCAGTGGTTTGTAAACACAGCAGATGTGAAGGCTGCAGCACAGGTATGTAATTTTGCTTTCTTATGAAACACTCAAAGACAAATTATGTTATTTGGAATCAGCAAAACAATCCTGCTGTAACTCACGTATTTTACTGGCAGCATAAAGAATATTTATGAGAATGCTGGAGTGTGTTCAGCAGYGCACTGCCTCTTTTATAGGATGCACTGAAAAAAGTGAAAGTCATCCCTACCTCTGCAGTGAACAGAATGCTGGAAATGCTGGACAGAAGGACCTTCTGGTGCATATCACGGCAAAGATGCTGGGGTGTCCCCATTCCTGTTTTTTACCAGAAGAGCACAGGAGAAAGCTTGATAAACAGGTACCTGTCTAGCCTTATACAAAGAGAAATGATAGAATGAGCACTGTCTGTTGTGCTGCAGTTAATGGTATTATAAAACTTCTTACTATTTCAAGTAGGAATACAAGCTTTTACTTGTAGTTTATACACAGATCTAATTTAGCTATGTTAGAGCAGTCAAAAACTTGTTGTTTGAGGTGACTTGTATATAAAAAATAGGAATCAATTTATTTAGATACTTAATAAAGTATCTAAATAGTTACCTGAAAAGTCCCCTTGAGATTAATTGCTGGTTCCATGCCTCATCTTTTGTACTTAGGCAAGCTGGCAGTCATGACTGGCCTTTCCATTTAAGCCTTTCCATTTAAGGAAGAAGTGAAATGGAAGTTGTGGTTAGAATAGATTGCAACTGTAAATGTAGCACTATGCATTGAACAGACCAGGTTCCGTGTCAGAATAGCTTTTTGCAGTTAAGTAAGTGACAGTGAGGTATCTGAAGTGGAATAACCACATTGGTTGCACAATAAATAACTATCTTGTTTCAAAACACAATTAGGGTGGTTTTGAAGACCAGCCTCAAGTGTAACAGACCTTTAGCTATATGATTTGGTATGTCCAGATCTTCAGGTGTTGACCTGATTCTGCCATCTTTTGGTTAATACTGTCCAGGTATTGCAAACACTGTATTTCAGGAAATCCAAGCTATGCTTTAAAACAAGAAAACTCAACCAAATATGATTCTTTTCTGTCCTGTAAGGAGTAAGAGAGTTCTGCTTTTACTCCTTTGGGGAAACAGAGTTTTTCAGTTGTGAATTCCCTTTAAGAAGTGATTTCATAGAAGTAGTATTGTGGAGTTCCACATTCATTGATTAATTCCATAATTTTTTCTGCCTTGAGATATGCTGATGTAGTTCAGTTTTATACACCTTAACTTTACAACCTGGATAATAAGATTGCATAGCTGGAGATGAACTTGAATAGTGTTGTAGAACTTCTTTTATTCTGGTGTTGAATAAATGTACTGCAGGAGTCGAGCATGTTTTCCAGAGGCTGTACTGAGCACACAAGTAGTCGATATGGACAGTAGTAGGTGAGGCTTAGGGTGTGGAGAGCAGGGAATGGACTTTAGACATTTTGTCCTTAGCTTCACCTGGTGCGACTGGGTGTGTAGGTGCACAGGGATGTACTTTGGCTCTCTTACCATAGGCAATAACTGTGAGAAAAGATCACAATAGCCACAGTCGTTTATAGTGCCTGGATAATGTTGGCACACATCAGGAAATAAATGGGTGGAGGGTTTGTGGGGTTTAAAAACATTTTACTTGCAACAAAGTAAGTGTTTTACAAAAAGTACTTTTTTTTGAGGAATACTTTTTGTATTCTGGTTGAAGAGCCRGCTTGAGTTTGTGTGTTGCTTAAAAATTTTTAAATATGTAGTTTAACAAGAAAAAAAGAGTGCAATGAAAACCAATTCAACAGTTGACATCAGATGTGAAGGACACTACAAAGCAAGAGCTTCTTCTGAACATTGAGGAGCTGGGACAGAAAGCATTTGAAAGGAGGGATGTGTRGAAATTCCTTAATTCCTTTAGGTTGTAGTAAAATTACTTTGAAAGGCAGAAACCTGCATTAAACCTTTGAGTGAGTGCTCAAGTTATGTGAGATCATTCCTGGAGTTGTGCARAGTGCAGCAGTTGCATCATTTTGATCTGGTAAACTCAGCCACAGCTTAATACCTCCACCTTTGCATGTAGGTGTTGGCCCAGCAGTCACTCATGTAGGGGAGTGAACAAAGAAACAGTATGGCATGTTTGGGTAGAATTGATCTGGGGAAGAGAGAGGCACTTAGGGGAAAAAAACCAGACATATTCAATATGCTTGAAAAGAGATTTATTTCATATGACTTACAGCTTCACGTGCTCATTTATAGCCAGGACTCTATTTCTAACTTTACTTACTCTAGGTGGAGTTTTCACAGGAAAGTGTAAAAYGGTCATTAAATATTCTAAAACGTTTGAGGTTAAATATTTGTCAAGTTAACTGTAGCAGACTTCTGTAGCTGGAGTAGAAGTGTACAGAATATTGGCCTATAGAAGTGACAGGCAGATTTAGAAGACAGTCTGTCAATTCATAGGTCATTTTCCTGGACACCAGTTC
This sequence comes from Malurus melanocephalus, assembly GCF_030028575.1. Lineage (NCBI taxonomy): Eukaryota > Metazoa > Chordata > Aves > Passeriformes > Maluridae > Malurus > Malurus melanocephalus. The sequence continues at coordinate 54,897 of NW_026624200.1, forward strand.
TTATTGAAATAACCATCTAAGCCTGATTGATTTTGTTGCATTTGCATTATTATTTTGAAAATCATGACAACAGGTTGCTGGCATATTTTTTTTTAAAGTTTCTTATTCAGACAGTTTGAATACTTAATATAATTAAAACACCAGTAAATAACTTGCATTTCAAAACACAAGCTGTTTTTAACTTCAATGCTGGATAAACCACCTTTCAGTAGCAGCTGCTGTGGAGTTTGAGTGACCATCAAAAGTAACAGCATCTCCACTGGAAGTCATTGTAGTCCACATGGAGTTGCTGTTACATGTGAGAGCACCAGTGATCCATCTTGAGTGATCCTTTTTAAGTATCACCTGTAAAAAGACTTTTAAAAAGAAAAAAAAAGGCCCTAAAATAAACACTGTTTCCCTGTGAGAGTTGCCCCCAAATTTGTTAAATGAAAAACTGCTGAAAGCCCTTCTTTCAAGATGGAAGTACTTTCTCTAACAGAGTGGTTTTGCCACACCAGCRATCCAGTCTTTATAACTTAAAAGCTAAGAGATAGTTTGTAATGATGTATGCAGCAAGTCTGATGCAAAATCCCCAYGAGTCTTCCTATTTGCTGCTGTGGCCCCCCCATAGCCTTAAAAGATATTTGATTCAATGACATTTTTGTCTATGGTTATAAATTTAATATACCAATGATGTTTAAATTTTTATGCAGCGTATACTGCATCATATTGTGATCAGGAGTGTAAAACTTATTATTAAAAAAATYTTATATGAAAGAGAGAGAAAAGAGAGAACATTTTTTCATTATTGCCATTTTCAGTAAGAATACAGAGGTGAGGTTTTGTGCAATTTTTTTTTCACAACTGGAGAAAAAAGACGTTAAATAGAGTACATGCACAAATAGATGCTTATGCTGTGTGACAGCTTTTAATATTTAATAATTTTCAAGAGAAAACATTCTCAATGTAAGAAATTCTGTAACTTGTAGAAAAGAAGAAAGAGCTACAAAACTAAAACATGAGAATTGTATTTCCAGTAGTAGCTCAGCTCAGGTAATAAATGACACATTTAGAACACATACTTTAATCTGATCTCATGCAATAACTGCTTTACTAATTCACTGTTTGGATATTGGTAATAGCAGTAGGTATAGTATAGTAATAGTATAGGTAAAAGCAGCAGTGTTGCAAAGATTATTCTAAYGCCTGAGAACTTTTGTCTGCTTCCCTGTGGCTTTGATTAACTTTTTACTTCAATTAAGTAAATTAAATTACTAAGAAAACCGCAACATGTTTTTGAAGGAGATCTACCCTTGCTCCAGTTTGTATTTTAAAATAATAAGACATTTCAGTGAATTGCAATTAATAGCAGCTTCCTATACCTTAAATACTTACAGCTGAAGTATCACTGTTCACGTAAAGCAGAAGATAACTTTCCCTCTTTGCTGCTGTTGGAAAGGAGATGGRGAGAACATCAGGCTCTGTATTCTTCTCCTCCTGACTGTATCTTAATGCTGCCTAATTTCTGTTAACAGATTAAATAAGTGTGCAGCATAATCAATATCAGGCTCCCAAGTGATTGGCTGGAGCCGTGGTAGCGTGAATTGCCGTAGGGGTGTCAGAGTGGAGCAGGGACACGTAATGCAAGTTCTTCCAGATAGCCTCTGAATACAGGGCAAAGTTTTACAATGGCCTTTATGGCTCACTCGGGGAATTATCATGCTCACCTTGAAGGCTGCAGATTATAAAATGATGAGTAGTTATTTGAGCAAGGTGGTTTTCACTTGCAYCTTACAGAAATATACTTTGCAAGAATCCTGCTCCTGGCAATGCATATACCTTAAATAAAGTTATTTCTCTCTTGTAGTAACAGTTAATCATAAGTATCCTGGGAGAAGAGCAGAGACAGGTACAGGGGCTTGTTTATTTGTCTTGTATTTTTCAAAGTGTAGGAGGGAAAAAGATTTGTTGAAAAGGTACCCTGGAAATTTTTCTAAACTACCTCATCTTATAAAACACTTGYTAAAGTTCAGTTATGTTTAGCAGGGAAACACTGGATAATGAAAAACCTTGCACTGCTAAAATATTTTTTTAAGACTTGATTTGAAACTATAATAGAATTTTGAGAATATTGGTCAATAAAAAGTTGGTTTTGCAGTCCTTGACTCCCTATTTCCAGTAAGTGATTGATAACACAAATCTGACCTCCTTTACTTATCTGAAAACTTTTATCTGTAGCATAATCGTATCCATTGCTTCATGTGTTACGAAAATGTCTTAAAAAATCTGCTCTTCATAAATTAATAGCATAATCTTTGCATTGCATAGCAATATACTTGATAAAAGGTTAGTCCAYAGTATGTTTTGTGGGAATGGTGTATCTGCAAGGGTACACAACTCTTATGTGACATTGGCKATACTGTAAATGAGAGCAGTCATTTTATGATGGTTTCTCAAGGGAGAGTGATAGCAAGGTTTTATTTCCTCCTTGTCCCTCCCCACCCCCACCTTTGATGGAAAGGAAAAAAACTGTTTAAAATATATTTCTATACGTTGTCCAAGATAGCTGTAAGTTTTCCTCTACAGCTGGATTTATCACCTTTTCTAAATTCCTCCAAATAAAGATATCATGAAATACTTGTTGAATGCTTTAAAAATGTATWGATTGAAAATTAATTCACCACTAGAGTTGATGTCCCTGCATTGAAGTGCACTTGCAATAAGAAAAAGTTATGTGGAAGACAAGCTTAGTTCYTCTTTAAATTTTCTGCTTGTTTGTCAGGACATGCTTGTAGCTTTTCTGTACTAATTGTGGGTATGACTCCTGATCAGAAATTTTTTCTGGCTCTCACTGAGGCCAGAGCCATTAGCTGAGCTCTGAATTACTTCTTCCATGAATCATTCAACATACACAAGTATTTTACATGGTAATAAACATGTTTTAGGGTAAATCATCCTCTTTTCATTTAGCTATTCTTGTCTTCTACTGGTGAGTTCCATGGGTAAGACTTGGCTAGTGACTGGATGGCATTGAGACTGTGGAGAGAGATCTTGAAATAGTCACACAAAGGCAACTGGTTATCTATAACTGGTATTGTATTTGAGAAGAATCAAAAGTGGAGACTTCTGTTGGCAAACAGTAAAAAATAATATTGTGTATTGCTTTTTCTAAAATGTTCCCAGGCACTGCRGTGTGTGTCATCACTAAAGTCAGGGTGTAAATCCAGCTTTGTCAATGTAAGGTACTGACCCTGCAAGAGAGAAATTCAGTGGAATTGTTTAGTCCCTGCTGAGACAAACAAATTTCTGTTTTGTTTTTCCTGAGAGCTTTCTGCTTTTGAAGATTTAGAATAAAGGAAGCAAGACACAAGGGTTACATCAGCTATCTGCCAGGAGTCCTACCAGGACTGGAGGTGATGTTTGCTTTTGTCTTGGAGAAGTAACTCTCTCACAACTGAAAGTATAGACAAACAGGCCTCTGTKCAAATATTTCTGAAAAGAGGTGATACCGTTCAGAACTGGAGCTCCTTAGTGTTGTTTTAGCAAGATAAATGTTAGTAGATACATTACAAAGCCTCAAATGGTGTCCTACCACCATKAAAACTGGAAGGTGAATGATACCTGTGCTGGTTTGAAAGGGGCTGAATGGTGGTGGTACCAGCTGGCTGTCCATGTGAGAGTGTTGCTGGTTAATGGCCTTTCCCTGCAGAAAACCTGGTGGGATGTTCTGCAGGAATTTACTTTGAGAAGTAAATTGATTAATTGATGATTGTCTGATTAATACAAAATTGTTCTTTTCTTGTTGCAATTTGAGCAGTCAAGAGCAAAACTGGATTTTCGTGCTCTTGTACCTCATGTCATGAAATGATTTGTTCTACAGCTTCTTGGAGAACACAGGTTTTCATGCTTAAACTCTGTGTATAAGAGTCCATTGAATGTTTTAGTGATGTAGCTCAGCTTATTAGCAGTGCAGTAAAATACTGTGCTGAAATCCAAATACAAAACCGAGTGATGACATTGAAGATCATCTGCCTTCTGTGTTTTCAAGATAATTATGCCAGATTATTATTTCRCTTGTTCCCCTTTTGCAATACTGTGTCAAGAAATTAGTTAACTGATTAAATCTTYGTTTCTCGACTTATAAACAAATCTCTGGTGGCCTGGGTAACACAGCAGGTTTAGTTTGAAGTTGGCAGGTCATGATGATCTGCTGTWTTCCTTAAATACAGCAGATGTCTTAAAAATCACCTCTTTTAGTGAGTGCTCTGTGAGTCAGCAAGACAAAGTGTGTGGGGTTTCTCTTTGGTTTTTTAAGATATCTTAATTTATGTCTAGACTTGGCATTAAGCAATATTAAAAATCAATTTCCCATAGCCTTACCTACTGCGGGCAAGGATTGAATGTGTCATCAATAGTGCACAGAACTGCACGCCTTGAGGTTGCCTTATCTGTTCACATCAGAAAAAATGCTTAGCTGATTTTTTTATTTTTCTTATTTCTGTAATACCTGTTTATTTCAGGACCTTTGTCCTGGCTGGTGCTATATRATATGAAATCATAGATTACCTTCAGAGTGTACATTGAATGGTTTATTATCACTCCTCAACTGGGTGCAGAACTTTCAGTTTCTTACATTTTTTGATTAATAGATTTATGTATATATTTATTACAATTTTTAAAATATATTGCTAGAAAGGGGGAATCCAGGCAACTGGAAATCTAATGTATATGTGTATACTATTTGTAAAGCTGTAATKTTGTCACTCCTTTCCACAGATACAGAGTTCTCAAGGTCTCTGTGTCCAGCATGAAAAATAGGCCTCCTGTCAAAAAGAGCAGGTTTTTGGAGGAGAAATAGTTGTGTAGTTTCTTTAAATTCAAGGTCAATAAATAGCAATTAAAGTGGATTTTAGAAGTTTTCTYGCTATTGGCATCTTTCCTAAATGCCCCAATTATTGAGTATTTGCAGAAGAAGATAGCTGGAATCCCCATGGGTTTCTGTATGTTTTACAAATCCTCCCATCTTGGAAAACCAAAGTAGGAAGTCTAATAGAGGCAGGAAGCTCTGTGGAGTCTTGTCTGATTAGAAGCTGGAAAATCATAAGTCATAATAGCTTGGTCTGTATCAGGGTCTCTCACTGGTTTGGGTCTGGGATACTTGCAGAAGGTATGATTAACTCCTCAATTCATAAACCCCTTTTTTTCCTCCTAACCCAGTGAAACCATCRCAGATGTCATCAAAATTGTGGAGCAGCAAGGGACAGATGCATGGTGGACCCTTCCTATTGAACAGCTCCTGTCAAAGGAGGCTGTAGCAAAGGTAAACTTTTCATTTCAGGTGCAGGAGGTGCCCAAGACAGTTAAGCCATGGGACATAATAGAAAAATGTCATATATTCCCATGTTTCTTTACAGTGTTGTACCTCCATGAGAAGGTAYCCTGTGAAAGGAATATTCAGAAAGTGAGGTCTGAGTGGGGCAAAATACATATAATTTGGATTTTGCTCTTAATTCAGGGCAGAGGTCTCCGTGTCCCTCCTTTAGATCAGRAGGAAAGTGACATCCTAATTAACCAAATTAGGAGCCTAAATATRTATTAGGTCTTGGTCATTAAAATAGATTAGAATTTTTATTTAGTTTTTCATAACTTTTCATTGTTCTTTAACAATTGTGTACTTAAGCCAGCACAAAGCTGTAGTGTTACTGTGCCATCTAAGGTTTTTCTCGTAATTTTTCCTTGCCCTACTTTGGGTTTCCATCAATAATTATCTGAAAACTATTGTGAAAAATTATCTACAYTATTTTGTGTTCACTCACAAAGTTGGTAGTAGAGCCTGTACAAAACTGGTCCAGAAACCAAATTTGCTTTATTTCTAATGCTTTGAAAAGCATTGATAATACAGAGTTTTCTGTTTGCATTATTTAATAATTGTTCTCTCAATAGGCTGGTGGTSGTGATGTTTTGGATTATGTCAAGGGACAGGATGTCCTAGACATTTGGTTTGACAGTGGAACTTCCTGGGCTCATGTTTTGGAAGGTACAGAATTCCTATGTTGATCTTTCTTTTAAAGTATTGGGGAACAGAATATAACTGCTCTGTGTGACAGTGTTGGTGTCARCAAAACTGAGGTAGATTGTGCCAGCAGCAGGCTGGTTGTGACTTGTAAAGCTGCTGTTGCTTGTAAAGATAAGGATTTAATGTTGGCAAACTCATTTTCAGCGCAATTAAAAYTGAGATTTTTCTAATATTCCACTTGAATTGTTTTGCCATGTGGTGCACCATGTATCTTCTAATCACAGCATGCTTGTTTTGGGTGTAGAAGTGTGATGGCACAAACAGCCAAGGTGCTTTGCTGCTAGGTGGTAACTCTTAAGTTGTTTTCAGTTAACAAATTTCAGTTTGTGCTTGTGTGTGCTATTTGAAGCAGAACAAGATTGAGATCAGCTGCTGAGTCTAAGTAAGCTTTGTAATTTAAAAGTGTAGGTGTGCTTTTTTCACTTTTGATTACTTTCAGTAACTAAAGCAGTATATTGTGGCTTAAAATATTTATACTTGCTATATGCTATTTATAGCTTCTACTGCCAGTAGTTACTTCTCAGCAGGTAGCAGATATATATTTGTATAAAAAGATCTAAAATATACACTGTTTGCCTGGAGGATAGTGCAAAGTCAGGAGTCCTTTCTAAAGGAGTAGTCTGGTCCCATACATCAAGTCTGTTGGACTTTAAACCATCTGTACACAATTGCATGATAACAATCTTGTTGAAKTATAAAACACGTTAGTACCAGAGGTTTTATTTCTTAGCAACGTGGTCAGGCAACAGTACCATCGGCAAACATTAATTTTCTAAAGACCTTTAAATATATTGAGGTTTATACTCTTTAAAAACCTTTTTGATTTGATTTTGAAAGGTATAACAAAGTAGTGGTATTTTATGAAGTTAAAAACATGCATTCTTGAAGGGCTAAACACCTCATTCTGCAAAAGCTACCTCTAATCCTGTGTAAAGGGTTTATCTTTCTATAGAGAATACCAGAATCAGGACTCTTGATTTGCTGTTAATTTGTGTAAAGCTCCCACATGGATTCTGTAGTGTCTAAAAAATGTGGGGGTTTTCACACTACAGACTTCTTTTTTCATGGAAGCATTACAAGTTCCTCTTGTCTGCCTAGTCCTCTCTTTTAATGAAGTTTGCTGGAACTTGGTGTATGTAAGGCATCTTCTTCTGCTCTGTGACTTGACTGCAGTAGCCCCACTGGTGTAAAAGCTGGGGATTGACTAACTAGCAATGTAACCTCCTAACCCTGTTTATTCTCAGAAATGACACAAAAGTTGCATWACTTTTTTTTTTTTTTTCTGTGTAATTGAGGCTTCCAGCCACTGCCAGAAGGGACGTACAGTCTCAGTGTTTCAAATCAAATTATTGTTTTCACTCACCTTTTATAAAGCTCTGCAAGAGAAGTTGGTGAATTAAGAGTTTTGTCTATTTTCCAAATAYGCTCCAGCTTTTTGCAGAACTTCTCCAATATCAATAATAATCAGCARGGCTTACAGACAGGCTAGTGAGTGTGATTCTTTTTCAAAGAACTGTTGGAGAAAAAAGATTAAATTCATGGAGAAATCTAAGATTACTTAGAGAATGTCCTAATAGGAAGAAGAACTAATTTTGTGGTAGGAGGTGATAGCAGAAGTTGTTGCCTGCTGATGTCAGTGTCGGTGGCAGAGGTTTTTTCACAGCACAAGTTACTTTTAGGACAACTGCAGGATATACAAGATGGCTAAAACTGAGACTAATGTTTGTTTCACTCTACCCTGAACTSAAGTTATTGAAAATTCTAAGTCAATGAACTGTTAGTAACCAGCAGGAATAACAGATGTTACAGATTTCCCTGTCAGTTCCAATCTTGTGAAAATAATTCTTTCTCTCCAGCATCTCTGCAACTTGGGCCTGAGTTTTCACACTTGACCCAGCTGTGTCTGAGGTTACTAAAGGAGATGAAGTAGTTACAAAAGCTGTTACAAAATAAATCTCTTTAGCTGTTGGCCACACAGATTGCTGTCAGAAAATACAGCAGGCTGGGAAGGGGGTGAAGAGGAGGAAGAAGAAAGATTCTTCTGAGGTTAAAGGAATTGCACAGTGACAGCCAAGCTCAGTGGTATAACTCATTAGGTTCCATTTCCTTTTACCCTTGCACTGTCCTATTTCTAATGTGTGCCCTGGTGCATCTCCTTCCAGAGACAGGGCCTGGTTCTGGTCATGGCTTAAAGTTACTCTTGTTCCATTAAATTAGGGTTGGYGTCTTTTTTCCAGCCTAGGTGTGCCTAAGGTACCACTTGTAGCTAAATGACAGATTTAGCTACAAGTCAAATGACAAACTGTTCTACATCAGCAGTGTGGCAGGTAGGGAGGTGCAACTCACACACTAAAATCAGGGATTTGGCTACTGTAGTCACAAACTCAAAATTAKACAGTTGTAAGGAGATTGTGTGTGAAATAAACACCCCTCACTGGCATCACTGAGAGCAGATCCACCAGTGCAACACGCTCTGAAATCCTGCTGCCCCTAAAGTTTCCTGAGGATGCTGTTTGCTTTGTTAATGCTCTGTTTGCCTAACACTGTTTTCACTGAACAGTTTATTGTTGTGCCCCCTAATCCTGTTCATTTCTTGCTATACATGCCTCAAATGTTTTTTTGGAAGAACTGTTTCAATGTTAAAATTTAAGTTCAAATGCTTCCACTGCTTCCGAAAGKAAAGTGTGGTAAAAGCAAAATTTTGTTCAAAAGCATATGCTAATTTTGAATACTTAAAGCTGTGGTGCCTGGGACTTTTTTTCTGTTTTGAATTTCTTTTTGCTTTGAAGTTCAGACTTTTTGACAGAGCTCATTCCACTAGCTCCTTCTGGAGCGTCCATTTAAGAGAACTCCTTARTGTCTTAAAATGCTTGTACATTTTCCTCACGGGCAGAGTGCCATCTTCACTACAGCCCTGAGATGATTATCCTAAAAAAATTTTCACATAAAAATGCACACTGGACTCTTGTGATGTGATTTGCCACTGGTAGACATCGTACAGCTTTTTACCCACAGTTTTGTTGGTATTGCAATGATGRTAGTTTTCAACATCATAACTTTTTTCCCCTACCTTATTGGCTAATGTTTAACTGAATGAATGTGATTATTTTACAACTTGCCTATCTTAAGTGTTTAAACTTTTGTGCTGACTGAGAGGCTTGAATTTATCTTAGCTGGTTCATTCCTGGCATTAAAATACAATACGTTTAACCTAAAAGTCAAAGTCTGTAAGATCAAAGATAGGGAATCTTGAAATCCAATCCAGAAGGATCATAAATTGTAATTCTCTGTAATGACCTATGTACTATRCCTCAGTTAAAATAAACAACTGAAAAGTCTCTTTGGGGTTGTTGGACATACTCCTCCATTTAAAAAAAAAAAAAAGAAAAAGCACCATTTTTGTAATTAATTTATATATAACAGTCACAACTTTGACAAAACTTAAGGAGAGCTACTTAAAGGCAGGTTTTATATATGCAAACCCCATGTTTGTATTTTACAGATAAAATGTTCAGGCCTCTGTTAACTTTGCAAGCACCAGTAGCCAGCCTGCCAGATGTGCTAGTTCCTGTCAGAAAAGGCCAATCCAATTTGCTATTTGTAATCAGTTGTTTGTTGAAATTCTTCTCTAAGCTGTAACYACTGGCATTTCCATGAGAAGTTCACTTCTCTAAAACCATCGGCTAGTAAACTAGTTGTAAGTAACAAACAGATTTTCTAATGTTATTGCCTTCCTTAGCACAAATATTCTTTATCTTGTCCTCACAAGTATTTTTGCAGTCTCTTAATACAAAGTCTGATCCTTACTTACTGTACTTCTAAACCCCAAACTCTTTGTAGATTTCCTTGAATGAATAAGCAAATGTGCTAAAAACCGTAACAGCCACCCACACATTTTTCCTATGCTACCTGAACAGTGAGGCCTTGACCTTTGTAATGTTGAACTTCCCTTTATTGCAGGATGGATCTAAATATCGAAACTTCCATTAAGTTAAACAAATAAATCAAGTGTGTCAGCAGCAGAAAGAAGCATTGTCTCAGGGGTCCTAGGAAGAGGATAAAAGGAGATAGTGAATAAAATCTGAGTAGAGAAACTTCTGTCCGAATATGTGGAAAGCAACACCACCAACCTGCAGAATCAAAACTAAATTCCTGACAAATATGTATATGGTTTTGCACATTTGTAGGCTTTGACTTGCATGTTYTGCTGTGTTCCACACTACTCTGTTCTCACTCTAGTGACCTCTCTGAAATTGCTTAGGACAAGGAGGACTTCCTGAGTCAACAAGTTTTGTACCTTTTTGTACAGTGACTGAATTCCACCAGTAAAGCCATTTAAACTTTTGCTGTCCTCTCAGGGATAGCTGGGTTGTTTTCTGCCTTTACTGTGCAGTCAGCTGATAYCCTGCCTGCCTTGTAGACCATTTTTCCTCTAAAAGTATTCATTAGCTCCAGTTGTTCTTCCTTAGCATTGCTCTTTTTTTTATTGTGTGTGTATTTCTACTCAGCCTTCACATGGATAAGCTAAACAAGCCAGGCTTTTCCAAATGCCCTTATCCCCAACAGGCTTTCTTGTTTCCCATGTTGTCCTAACTCTTTCCTGAAGTTTTTAATCTTCCTGGAACACCAGTGACCAAAAAATGTMAATTCTGTCACAGGTGAGCTGCAGTCACTGCCAAAGCTTCCTGCTGTCCTCTGAAAATGCCTCACATGGGCTGCTTGGGCACATTACCTCTGTGCCTTGTGCCYTGAGTAATTCCAGATGGTAATGAGTGCCCTGATTAATTCCAAGCTTCAGATGGTGGMATAAATTTTTATTAATTCAAAAGTATGTGAACTTTTCTTGGGTATTCCAGTTGTCTTAGGAGTACTTGGAAAGTATTTTGAGAACTTCTGTGACGCAATTTGAGTGTAGCTTCTTGATAGCTTCTTTTCGTAATTTATTACATGGTTTGAGAGAGAGCAAGCTTGTTTGTTAAATTCTGGAGTTGAGCAAGGTTTGGATTCTTTTAAAAGTTGTGCTACTAATGAATCCCTTGTATCACAGTTAAGTAACCACACTCCATTTATAAAAGTAACTGGGTTTAAAAGTAATKATTTTACTAATCACTTTCAGAGATTTTGTGTATTAATTGTTTGAAGATATAGGATGATATTTCAAATGAAATGTTCTGGTTTTAAAGGTGCAGAGCAAAGAGCAGATACATATCTTGAAGGCAAAGACCAGCTGGGAGGTTGGTTTCAGTCATCTCTATTAACCAGTGTGGCAGTAAGGAAAAAAGCACCTTTCAAGTAAGTGCATGGATTGCAAACACATTTCTAGCCCATTTATTCAATATTGGGCTTTTGATAGTGTGCACAGTAGTGTATAAAGAAGAGAAATCAAACCATTGCCAAGTATCTGATTCTTTATACATTTTCAGTTTGAAGTTTTTCTCATATTAGATTGTAATCAATTTACTGGGGATTTTTTTCTATCATAATTTTAAYAATGTTTTCATTCTTAGTCATTTAGAAATTGCACTGTCAGGTTTTTTTGCTATCTCTCCCACTCCCACAATTAAAGAAATTCTCTGTGAAGTGCAGTGTGCAAGATCCCAAGATCATTAACTTGTAAATTTAACATTAGGTGCAGAAAATTCTGAATAGCTGTGTGCTTGTGTTTTGCTGGAGCTAGGGCACACCATTTATGCCCTGGAAGATGGAAAGCATAGGGRAGGGGAATGTGGCTCAGCTGCCTGGAGGGTGTGCAATTTTGGGAAATGTATTGGCTTAAAAAGTAAATAACACTTCAGTCTTTAATTAATCTGAAATACACATGCCCTGGATATCTAAACAATCTGTTGCTTGCACAACACAATTAAATGAAGAAAATAAAGTTGCTTGCTCGCCTTGGATGGTAATGCAGCATATCCATGGTTGAACTCAGGGCATGAAGCCTCAAGCTTMTGTATGCTTTGACTTGAGAATATCCTCATTAGAAATATATTCCTACTGTAGATTTTGTACTGGGACTTTCCTTTCACTAAAATCTTTTCTGCAGGACTCTGGTGGTTCATGGATTTACTCTTGGTGAGAAAGGGGAGAAGATGTCCAAATCTATTGGCAACGTGGTTGACCCTGATGTTGTTATCAATGGAGGCGAAGTAGGTCAAACTCCTGAGTTTCTCGTAACTGCTACTTACAATCATTCACTGCCAGATTCTGTGGCAGAACTCTGTAAGGCTCTTCTTTGGCAACGCTGCAATTCCATTTGGCTGGACTGAAAACCTTGAGTTATTTCACTTCTGCTGCAGTGCAAGAAAAGCTGTCACCTTTGTTCTCTGCTAAGAGAAAAGAAAATTGTGCAGGAGTGTAGAATGGTTCCTTYTACCACTGTTGATGGAGTAATGAGAATGGGAATAATAAAAATAAAAAAAAAAAGAATTAATCTCTGCTTTCAAGCTCACTGAAACCTACCACGTGGGCCTGGCAATGGAGCAGTCAGATGTAGCAGTTGCACCCCAGCAATCTCTGCTCCCAGACTGTTATTGACTCTGGAAACCATTCCATGGTCAGGGAGATTGCACTGCAGGGGATTCTCTGAATTTTCTTCTCTCCCAGTCCTGCTGTTGCTCTTTCTGAGGCTGCTGAGCAGATTTTGCAGCTCTTTCTCTAGACAAAAGAATCAATCCATACATGACTTGCTTATCTGATTCATTAAAACACACAGTTATTCCTATTCTTTCAAAAAGGAGAAGAGCCATTTTCAGAGTTGAAAACAGTCTGAAGGGAAAGAAAAACCTATGTAGTTTTAAATATTAACCTTGCTATTTTAATGATAAGCATTCATAGGATTTTAGGCTGCAGATGAGTTTCTCTCAGCTTACCTGAGTTCTAGCACTGTCTGTACTCAGTGCTGCAGTTATGGGTTGTGGCCATGCTCAACAGTAAATCCTTCTAAAAGATGGGGAGGCCTCCAACTACAGCAGCCTCTGGCACACGGACAGTTTTAGGTGCAATGAGCAGGGAGTTGGACTCAACAATCCCTATGGATCCCTTCCAAGTGGGGATGCTCTATGGCTCTGTGCCTGTTTGTCTGTACTCAGGATCACACCAAGGATCCCCCGTACGGTGCCGACGTTCTCCGCTGGTGGGTGGCTGAATCCAATGTTTTCACTGAGGTGATGATTGGACCTGTGGTACTCAATGCTGCCAGAGATGACATCAACAAGGTAAGAGCCACAAATGCCCACACAATGCATCCCAGCAACAGGTCCTCTTTGTACTGGCTGCAAAGCTGTCCAGTCTTTAGGCTAAAGAAGCTTTTCCAAGCTTATTTAGGAAGGAACTACTGCTCCTTACACCTGTGGGTCAAGTAGTAAAGTGTGCTGAGATAGACTAATTTTTGCAGCTTTGTGTTTTGGTAACAGCCAGTCTTCTATTTTCCTGTAGGTCCTTTTGCCATGTTTTCATGATGCTTTTGTAACTATTCAAATAATCATTTTGAAAAGTAGTCAGTTTTAGTTAATGATGGAATATGAGCATTTTGTGTTCCATCTAAAGCAAAGGCCATTAATGTTTAATTGATCTGGGTTGTTCATAGCTCCGGAACACGCTGCGCTTCATGCTGGGAAACGTGGAGGGCTTCAATCCAGAGACAGATTCCATTCCCCCTGCAGAGATGTACATAGTGGATCAATACATGCTGCACTTACTGCAGGAGTATGGCAGCAAGGTAGGGGAGTTGTATTTAGATGAACACACGTGTAAAGTTTTCCACTGGTTGTATTTCCTTTAGGTGTGCGAGTAAAGAATGTGTATCACGTAGGCACAGTACAACCACAAAGGATTCTTTCATGCAATGTGCACTCCTTTGAGCCAATTTCAGTTTTTGAGGAAGGCTTTCTTTTAAATTCTCCTAATTTTTGGCATTGACCAGATTTTCCCACTACCACTCCTGCYTCAAATTAGAASTCTTTAAAAGTARTTRAAGAAGGAWATTTAAAAAAACAACCCCAAAAACTAGAGCTTTGGAAATCTGCTGTTGTCCAGAACTTTGTCATTTGAGTCACTCAGATCCATTCTGTTGAAACCATGGGCATAATTTCTGGGGTTTCTCCAGTTTCTCAAGTTTGAATGGRAATTATTTATTTGGCCTAATTGTTAACTGACCTAACATATTTTCCCCTCCAACAACCTTTGAAGAAAAGTTTCTCCCAGGCTTTGTGCTGCTCATTCCATTCTCTGTAAGTTTGGGTTTATCAGGGGCTGTCATTGTGCTCTGTGATGCAAAGTGATGCACTGTTCCTACCTCCCTCTCCCAGGTTACAGAAGCATACAAACAGTATGATTATAGCAAAGTTGTTCGACTGCTGCAAGCTTTCTGTTCCAAAAACTTGTCTAACTTCTATTTCAGCATGATCAAGGACAGGTGAGTTGCTTCCTGCTGCCTTTAAAAGGGAAAAAATAAGGGAATGGGTCTGACATGGAGATAACATTCCATGTGAATGCTCAGTGAACACAGCTATCTCAGAGAACCTYTCAGTGCAYTCCAGCTGAKTTCAGCTGAGTGGTTTTCATTGTTRTGCTCTATTCTGTCCACTGGGGGTACTGAACACTTTAAAAGGTCATGAAACGAGCACATATAAAACCAAATAATCTTTTTTTAGTCTTGGATTTATATTTATTTTTACCTAGAAGGGTGTGCATCTGAATTTGGGAAGGTAGGGGGAAAGGCTTTTAGCACTTAACTGTGCAACTGAATATATTTACCTGTTTTTTTGCTTAGCAAAAGAAGCTTGAGGCTGTGACAGGTACCTTTGTAAATGTGTAAGGCCTGTTCCATGGGGTAGGAAGTGTGGGGGTTATACTGATCTTTAACTAAYACAATGTGAGTAAAGGAGGAGGGGGGAAGAGAAAAAAGCCCTAATGGTGAGGTTTACAGRTGAACCAGAGCAAAGGGCTCACAGCTGCAGGCTCATCTCCCTGGGGACAGATTCTCTCCACAAATGAACGTGTACAGAATCTCTTTTCCTGTGACAAACTGTGGCTGCTGATGCARAGGGTCCTGTCTGTAGCCCACTGTGCTTGCCCAGGAACGGGATTTGAGAAAAGCTCTCCTTAGAAAGGCAGGCTGGGTCAGACTCCTGTGCTTCCAGTGGCAGTCCCAAAAGTGTGGCTTTTGAGCAGGAAGAGTGATGTGAACATAGGAATAATTCCCAGCTTTTACTGCTGTCTTGCAGGCTCTATTGTGAAGAAGCAAAGGATCCCAAGCGTCGTTCCTGTCAAACTGTGTTGGCAGAGGCTTTGGACATCGTTGTCCGTTCCTTTGCACCCATCCTGCCCCACCTGGCAGAGGAGGTTTTCCGGTACATCCCTTACAAGAAAGGTAAAGCACACACAACTTCTAAGCAATTCTTTTAGTGCAGTGTTTAATTGCACAGTTACAAAATATGCCAATTTTTGCTATTCTTTTTTATTCATTTAATGAACWGACTAAATTAAGAATTGCTTTGTTYTGCTTTCAAGACTCAGAGGGTGTGTTTCGCACTGGCTGGATTAATGCAAGCACAGCATGGAAGAAGCCTGGCCTTGAGGAAGCAATAGAAGGTGCATGTGCAATGAGGGAATCCTTCCTTGGGTCCATCTCTGGCAAGAATTCTTTGGAATATGAAGTCATCATTGTAATTGAGCCTGGATTGCTGTTTGAATTAATGGAGGTAACAAATGCAACTTAGGAGTGGTGTTGTCTCTGTGAAAACTTTCTTCTGCTTTGTACTTACCAGAAAATCTCAGAATGGTTGAGGGTGGAAGGGCCTGCTGGAGCCTCTACAGCCCAAGCCCCTTGTTTGGACAGGCTTAGTTAGAACAGGTTGCCCAGACCTCTGTCCAGTTGGTTTTTGGATACCTCTGAGCCCACCACCTATCTGGGCTACCTGTGCCAGGATTTGACAGTAAAAAAGTGACTYTGTGTTTACTTGGAGAAGAATCACCTTCACCCTGCTGGCAGTGCTCCTTCTAACACAGCATCCTAATGTGGAATGCTGCTGGCCTTCTCCTTGGGAGAACAGAATATTGGCTCATGGCCAGCTGCTTGGCCATCAGGCCCCCTTCTCTTGGACACTGCAGTTAAGAGTTCCTGCAGGAGTAAATCAAACTCTTGGTTCAAACTAWCCACTCTGACTAGGAACCACAGCTTACATTCGTTTTTTACAATGGRTGATGCCAAGGAACAAAGGGAGGTCTAAAAGTTGCAAGTCTGAAAGTTCTCTCTCCCCCAGGCACTGCAGGCTGAAGAAACGTCCAGTGTTTCACAGTTGAATGAGMTAATGATGGCTTCTCAGACAACCCTGCTGAGCGAGCTCCCCAAAGAAACACCTGCAGATGCCAACATCGTAAAAGGGACCTTTCTGATTAACTTGGAAGGTAAGAGAACCATTGCAGACAGGCTGCTGCATTACCACATACAGTATTGTTCACAGCCTGAGGTTTACCTACAGCTACAGCCTCTCTCTCACCATGCCATGTTCTCTGGCAGGTGGTGACATCTGTGAGCAATCTGCATACAAAGTTATAGCCCGACCCATTGCCAAAGCCAAATGCCCTCGCTGCAGGAGATACACGGCCGAGTCCTCAAGCACTCCCTGCCCACGGTGCCTCCAAGTTATTGCTGCTGGAAAGGGGAGCACGTGAAGACAAAATGCCTATGCAAAAGCTGCTCCCAAGTGGCTGAACCAGCAGCTCTGTGTACTGGAACCTGTAGAACCAGATGCTTAAACCCCAGCCTGAGCAGGAGTATCTTGTATTTTGGGGAACCTTATGTATGTGTGTGTATATATATAAATATATATATATATACACCTACTTGTGTATATCACTTTTCAGCTTAATAAAAAAGGTGGTTAAAAATAACTGATTGRTTTACTTGTTCTTAGCAACCTCTGTTCTACAGAAGTTCAATTCCATTTAAGTGAAACTGCCCAGTAAACCAGCTCTRTTTAATTTTTATACCAGCAGCTTGTAGTGCTGCAGGACCCCAGAGAACAAGAGTGAATGTGACCACCATTCCCTAAAAAGAAGAAAAAGACACAACGAAACCTCAAATTTTATTTAATCAATTTACACAAATCCACAGCAAGTTAAACACAAAATAGCACTATATACAGAGTATTACTTACAATACATTACAGATTTGATTGGTGTAGTGTGTCAGCTTTGACATGATTCTCAGTTACAGTAAATTCCTTTACACAGTTGTACCAGGACAGAGGAATGTAATGCAGCTAAGAAACACTTGGTTTTCCTCAGRTTCCTTGATGGCCAAATTTCAAGCTCCCTCATTTCTGCAGAAGTGTGAAGTGCTGTCAGGCAAGGTGGTTATGGCACAGTGTTGCCTCTTCCCTTTCTCCTTTACAGCTGTTTTAACCTCAGTTAGGGAAGGCACTGGAGAAGTGCCACAGAACATAGAATTCCAGTGAAAGCAGGTGCCAGCCTCATCTGACTATTCTTTGCTCCAGCTGTAGGAAGTCAAACATTTGKTATCAAATCAAGAAGCCTTCAGCAGCTACCTTGGAGTGCAGTGATCAGGAACTGGGGATGCAGAACAGATGAAGGAGGCTGTGTAGAACAAGCCACCTGCACAGCCATTTTTGGGGTGGAATCAAACCCTTAGGTGACAGCAGCACATACTTCAGAAAGATAAKACCCAATTCTAAATTCTGTCTCCAGCAAGGCAGAATACTACMAATGTTTCTTACATATAATGCAAGAGGAGCAGGTTACAAGATGGAGCTGGAAATTTCAGCTGACAAAGACAAAAACCGTTCACACCGATTTTGTTTTTCTCTCCTGGCTTCCTTCAGACAAACAGAGAACAGGARTCACCAATGCAAGATAACCATGTTCAACACCACTCCAATAGTGAAGATACTCACTATCGGATTCCCTGTAGGTACCGTAAATAAAGAGAGGGTTTTAAGGCTAAAGTACTCAGTACTATCAATCTTCAAAGAAGTTGGATCAACTTTTTAAGCATTTTTGACTACAAGTTAACATGTGCAGAGATTTATAGCATACTATGCCTTCTACGGTGATAAGATGGAGGAACAATCTTACAGTAAGACATTCCTTGACCTACTTAAACTCGGCAGAGCTTAATAATAATGGTGAGAGATGTAAATCCASTTGTAGCTGAAGCCCAGCACTCTGGAGACAGCACTGGGAGAGTTGGACTAAAAGATGAGTCCATACTAAGGTCTGGAGAGTTGAGTTCTCCTTCCCAGGTTGTTCTCCCTTTGCRCAAAGCCCCAGCACATCTCATCCTACACTGAGTGCAGCTGTCATTGTCACATAATGCAGTTACAAGGCGAGAGCCCAACACCAGCTCGAGCTTCAGAAAAAGCAATATTGGCTTTACATAGTAACTTCAGAGACTGAAGTTCTTCTTGGGTCTAATTCTAAAGTTTCTTTTGGAAAACAAATCATACATGGAACATTGAAACTGCAGCAGTTRCTGCCAGCATGAAATACAGAATTTCACATAATGTGATTTTGTTAAGAGACTAAAACTGCTGTCAAATATACCCAATTTAAACAACTGCATAAAGCACTCAAGTCAGAAATAAATAACAAAGCAGTTCAGATACTGACAAGTGTACTAGAAACTAAACATATTCTTACTAGTGCAGAATTTAAAATATACTCCAATTTAAAATCACCTTCTGAAATTCTGGGATGGGGAGCATAGTTCTTTTTGTTGCTTAACCAGAGCCCCATGGAGTTCCTTCCCATCAAGTTCAGCCTGTGTGTAGGACCCWGCCCTGCAGCCCTGCAGAGCAGCACTGCTCACTCAGCACAGCACRCTGGGATGGCCTCCACAGCCTCGATGAGGTTGAGGGCCAGGCTGTACTGCCCRTGGTTCTCGGGCAGGTGCTCGATCACTTTGCTCACCAGCTTGGCTGTTGTTGCGATTGGCACTTCCACATTCTGAATTTCCTGGGGGTCCTGTATGAAACAGAAACCACAGCATTACAGTCACTGCACAGGTAAGCTCTCCAGAACTTTTTATAAGACAGATTGCTAGTGTTTATAAACACAATTAAGCTGATGCTTTGACCCATGAAACTGCTTTACTCTACGAAACAGAATTAGCATAAGGAAAAATGGGAGGGAAAAAATGTTATTTCCAGGAGTAAGGGCCATTCAGATGTAATCTCTGTCTTGGTGAACAATAGCCTCAGAAAATCAACCTGTTTTCCAAAATGAGCCTAACCTACCATAGCTTTGAGCCAAGTGCACAGGGTTGGAGGAAGCCTGGTGAGGAAGTCCATGCCCTCCTTGATCTGTCCATGGAGCAGAGCAAAGGCCAGCCTCTGGCCAGCCAGGACGAGCAGCTGGGATGCCAGCACTTCTTTGTCAGCCACCTGCAGAAAGGCCTGAAAGCAGAAAATTGTTAGGCACTAGAAATCATTCCAGGGTGACACAGCTCACTGAGTTGGAGGCCTGAAAAGCTGTAACAAAAGAAGGCTCTTGATACCAAAACGACTCATAGTCTTTGTGACTATTTTTTGTGTTGTGGTACTGTAACAAAGCACATTATTAGGGGCTTCAAAACAGATTAGCAGGAGCACAAAATCTCTTAAGAGTGTAGCCACATATTCCCACCTCGAGGAAGGGAAGGGTTTTTATTGTCCTAATTTCTTTTTCTTACTTAAAAGAGATTACAGGCAATAAAAGCCAATTTCAGAAATTATAAAATATAATAAAATAAAAAAGGCCACGCTGGTCTAGACCAGTAGTGTAACTCCTTGTCATGTTTCCACTAGTTGCAATACACAGATTATTTTTCCATTTTTCCAATAAGAAAGACAATTACTGGTCCTGAAAAACTACTTTTATAGTCTCTGACTTGTCAGACTGGGGATGTTTTTAAGCTTGACAGATGTTGCCTAACCCAGGCACCTTAAGTAAGTGAAAAAGTAGTTTTATCAGAATACAGGACAGTGTTGTACAGACTAAAAAATGTTAAAAGCTGTTCTTACTTCTTCACCAAGATGATCCATCCCATAACTGTACAGTTCACAGACATAATGCCTTCTGACCAGATCCTCAGAGATCTGAAGATACTGAGCCAGGTCYGCAGCCAAAGTTGGCCAATTCTTCCCCTTTTCAAAAGGAAACAATTCCTCTTCTGAGACTTCTTTGTCCTTCTGTGACGAACACAATGTTTGAACCGCTGCACTCACAATTTTGAGAAGGAACTTGGAAACAAAAATCGCAGGTTACTTCAGGATCRTTTGTAACTTCAGAAATTTAAGAACTTTCTGTAGAAAACTTCTGCCTACCTGTTGTCGTACAGATAACATGTTTGGGTCCATATCCCCACTAGGTAGCAGCTGAATAGATGTAAGGTCTTTGAAAAATGCATTTTTGCCCTAAAATTGAGAACCAAAGATGGGTTTCAGAGATACCAGAGAATAGAACAAATCCACTTTGATCCAATACTAARCAGCCTACTTATTTCTTATATTTATTTTGTACTGCATCTTCTGTTTTGCTCAGAGCAAAATGAAAATCTTGAGTAAGTGAGGCAAAAAGAATGGCTGAGAGTAATACTGTATTTAAAAGAATGGAGGCACAGGAATAGGATTTAAATTTAATCAAGACAATATGCATTCTTAAATGACAAAATGTAGTATAATTCTTTCTGCTAACAGATAAAAAAGTAAAACCTGTGGAATTTGATCTGTGATAAAATGCTAAAACTAGACTCAAATGCCTCATTAGAGCTTGCACACAAGAACCTATAGCAAAAGGAAAGTAATATTCTGCATTTATATAATTTCAGTGATAATTTAGAAAAAAAATCTGAACAGTATTCTAGGACTAAATAATTTTCTCCACAGCAGGAATTAAATGACAGTCTACACTAGTACTTTGTGTTTAAATTTTCTTAGAATTGCAGTGTGGTTATGATAGGAGAAGGAAAGCTCAATTTCTGGTATCAGGATCAAGCTTGGATTGTAATACACCACATTTTAAATGCAGTGAATTTTTATAGTGGTTTATATGGGTTAAATGACCAGTTGTTTATTCTCTTTGAGATGCTCTGAATTCTGGATTAATCATCAGCARTAATGGACACAACAGTGACACTAACATAACATTTCTGACCTTTAAATATTTTAGTTCCACTGGCCTGGCACTTCTCAAAGAACCAGAAAAAAACTGTCTTCCAGTATTTTCGGCCAGCTTTAATAATTAAAGAGCTGATCTATTAAAGAGCATACATGTGTCTAGGGTCACTACACATCTTTTCTTCATAAGAAAACTCAACCAAATTTGGGTCTCTGCCTGAATTCTGRTGACAACTTCATTAATACACAGTGGATTAAAG
This sequence comes from Malurus melanocephalus, assembly GCF_030028575.1. Taxonomy (NCBI): domain Eukaryota; kingdom Metazoa; phylum Chordata; class Aves; order Passeriformes; family Maluridae; genus Malurus; species Malurus melanocephalus. The sequence continues at coordinate 76,331 of NW_026624200.1, forward strand.
ACTTCAATAAAATCATGTAGGAACTGTTTAAAGTGCAAAAGCCAGCAAATATGCCAGATAGGGATAGAGGAAGGGAATATTATTTAAGGCAGTATTACATTATCTGCTTTCAAAAGCCATACCTTGCTGTCAAACAGTGACAGTGGCTTCACACTCTTCAGGGAGAGCCTCATGATGGCGTAGAGGATGGTGCACAGCACGAACTGGTGCTCCACCAGTGGGTAGTGGATGCGCTTCTGCTCCAGRGCCAGCTCCACGATGGACACCGGGCCCTCCACCGACACCCAGGCGTCCTCAGTGTCCAGGACAGGGGCCTGCATTTCATCACTGGTGACATCTGCCTGCCACAGCAATACACAGAAGCAGTCACACACTAAATACCATCTACACCCGCCTGCTCTGCAAAGGACGTGGCTTTAACCACAAGTGCTCTGCAGTGAAATGAAAAAGAAAACTTCATAYCATTTAGAGTACCATTAACATCTGTCTAAACTGTACAGAAATTAGTATAACCATAGTCTTCAAAAATAGATTTTAACCCATTAGTTTCTTGTTTTCTAGGGGGAAAATAAAAATTTACCTCCAGCAAAGTTTGCAGAAGTTCTGAACAGCAGCCAAGAAAAGCTGTCATCGCWGTGTCACTCATCCCAACATCCTGGTAACAAACAGTAAGATTTAAATTGTTTCAGCTGAAATTGAAACAGGCTTTTATTAGCTGTATGTTTAAGAAGACAGTTGTTGACATAAAATATATAGTTCAGCTCAGTTTCTTAGCCTGTTATATTTAAATGTAAACACTTACTGAAGTACAACAAAATATTAGAAATAACAGGAAAATTTGGAATAAAATTAAATGTAGCCATTTATAATATTGTATCTCYAATGAAGAGTGAATCAAGTAATGCCATCTAGCAAATTTAATTTTCTGATCATATCAGTTATCTTCCAGAAAGTTTTAACTAAGGACATTACGCATGAAAAATAATAGTAATTTGTCATCTTACAGTCTCAAGCCCATCCTTTATAATATTTCAAGTTATACTACCATCCTAATCTGCTTTTTCAGAAAAAAATTAATTTACACTTCTTAAAATTTGTAACATTTTCTCTATGACTGCATTTTGATTTTTTTTTTTACTTTCAAAAATAAATCACAAGCAGTATTAAATTTAAGACATTTCTGTTTATTTCTTCCTACTGAGACAAAAGTAGTTTTACTTGCCCGTCTGCACAATCTGTCCTTTGGAGCTTTTCCAACCTGTTAAAAAATATTCATCACAACTAAATAGTTTTCATGATAGTATCTATTACCCACATTTTAACCTTTAATTACTATTTCCCTAATATAAAATGAGAAAATAGCTCATTACAGCTACATGATGCAGCACATTGCATATCTTACTTTCAACAAAAGATCTAATACAGATTTTAAAGAAATGACCATCATTAATGCCCATATTTAGTTTATCCTTCTTAAAGCCTAGGATTAGAAATAAGTCCCCAAGATCCTAATTCAAATCTCAGAGACAGCTAAGAAATTCCCAGTAATTTCTAAAATGCAGAACTAAAGCAGTAACACCAAGCATGACACCAAGCAGTCAGTGAATAAAAACCTCTCTCTTGTCCTACATGTTAACCTAGGTAGAAGAGTTACTGTGAAGGATTTTATATAGGCATGCAGGAAAACTGGAAAAGGGTTTTGGCAGAAGGAACACCACTACAACTGCACACAACTGAGCCTATATACTGAAAGGAATGAGGCAGAGGATATTCTCCAGTTCTTAGAGAGCTAAGCAAAAAGCAAAGGCAGAAAATGAGAGGGGCAAAGAAGAAGGAAAAGAGAAGATGAAATAGCAAATCCTTGCAGGTTTTATTTTGGAGTTTTATTCTTTTTTTCTAAAACACTGTCAACACATTGCATCTGAGACGTTTATGCTGAAAAACACTAAGCTACTGCTGCTGCACATCCAGCAAAGCAAAAGGCACCTCCTCCTTACAGAATTTAAACAGATCTATCGCTTACTAGCAGCATTCTTCCCAAACTTCCAGTAAATAGATCCACTGCATAGTTATAAGCATGAAAAACCTGAAGCTCAGCGGGGACAAAAAACTGCTCAAATTCAAAGCAAGCAAATTACATTCTAGAGCAAAAGCTGATTCACAATAGTAGCAATAGTTAAAAGTGCTCAACAACATCCACAAAATCTTCTGTATTTTGCAGAGTAAGAKTTCGTATATATGAAACCTGGACTCMTGGTAGTTTCTTGGTAAYAACTTACCAGGAAAGAGGCACAGGGAAAACACATMTATTTATTGTTTTCTAGAACAATTTTATACACGCACACACAGATAGTTTCAAACAGCTTCACAAATATTTCTTATTTAGCAATTACACACTAACACTGCATTTAAGTCATCAGTATAGCACCAGTGTTGATCAGCTACCTCTAATTAATCATTCAGTAGATTTGATATTTTAAAATACTCACTCCTTCTTCAATTCCAAAAGTTAGCTACATAATAAACCAAACAAACAATGGCGGTTTGCATGGTTAAATCAAAGATATGCCAAATACTTTTTAAAACTAACAAAAAAAATTTTGTTTATAAATACTAGTTTCACTTTTCAATTAATAACAAAAGAAGCCTCAAAACCAGTCAAGATACTGCACTCACCTTGTCCATAAGATAGGTAGCAGAAGAAAGCCTTTTTACTATGAATGTATTCCACATCATCAGAGCAATACCTAGAACAATCACAGACTTGTAAACTCCAGGTGAATAGAAAAGGGATCTTCCAAGATGGTTAATAAAACAGGAAGGCGTTGTGAGTTATCGTCACTGTTTTATACTTGGAATTTAAATTTCACAGTGTAGGCTACACTGGTGATTAAAATCAGTCATAAGAGCAATTAATAATTTGTTAAAAAATATGATACTATGCAGACTGGATTAAACACTASAGGCACAAAGAAAGAGCATACCTTACATACATAAATAGTCCACAAAAAAAGAAAAGAAAATGGTCATCACCTTCATCAAAACAGGGTATCAAGAAACACATGAAAAGTAATTGACTGCAATTGATGTTCCACTATTTAAATACAAATTAAAAAATCACTTAAGAGCAATTTTATTTTAAAATGTTTTTAGTTAAACACATCATCTTTCTCTAACTAACTTATTTTCACAGTTCTGATGGAAACTCAGTTTCATCATGAAAGACAGAAATGTGAATGTCAGCAGAAGGTTTTAGGGTGGTTTTAAGACAAAATGGCCATCACTATTATGAACTGCATACATTTACCTTAGTCATCAAACATCTATTCTGTTTTACAGTTTCAACAAAGATAAGTTTTATTAATAGCTTTSTACTTACCATGCTGAATGTGAGCATTAATGATGCATCTTAGATGATCTATAGACCTATTGAGAAAACATGCTTCCTTATGGGAAAAAAATAAATAAAAGAACAAGTTACTACATTATTCAAACCTTGTTTAAAATGTAAACTACTAATTCTTAAAGGGCCCAGGTAGATTATCTTAAAGTTACTTCTTTGACATTTATAAAACTTGTAAGTTATTCTGCTGCTGCACTTTTCTCTACCAGTATCTGACAAACACACACGTATATGGCAAAGTTTGTTTCAGTAATCATTAAACAAACTGTAATTTCAGGGTTTTTTTAGTGTAAGTACTGCCAACATACTCTTTGCTGAAAGGCACCTCTGACTACAGCCATTTGTCAAATACAAAATTTTTCTGATAGATTAATTTTTACTCTATTTTGTTATGATGGAGTAAGTCTTTAACAATCTCACAGGAACCTTCTATCTACACCAAGTTACATGGCACAAGTCTAAGGAGTGCTAATTTAACTTCTAATACCATCTCAACTTAGGACAACATTTTCCATTGGAGAAACTATAGGAACAGCAGTGGAAAAAAATGGTGGTTTTTTTTTTTCTTTCTTATGACAACTCTCAGCAGCAGCCAGAGAATCTGAGAACATTCAAGAAATTCTTCTTTCCTTCTTAAATAGAATGGATTCTAGTCTAAAATATTTAGTAGTCTGTGATTTGTTAAAGCATATTTAAAACAGAGAAAAATTCTTCTCTATTTTGCAGTATTTAAACTGTTCTGTATGTACAATACATGCAGCGAAAACCCTTTTTCAAACTGAACCCAGTTTCCACAATCCTAGTTTTGACAATCTGATAGCTTTGAAACATAGTCCTGGCTTTGTGAGGTGCCATTMAGCCTCAGGACATACATTCATTTTCTCAATTCAATTTCCACTTGCCACTTATCACAGAAAAATTGTACTTAGTAACTRCTTTCAAAGTCAGTCTTATTAATTAATGTTTTTATTACTACTACAAACTTGTGAAGCTGCTTCTATCGAGTTGGTCTTAACAATTACTCCCTGCAAATGAAATCTTGTTACCTCTGGGTCCTTATTCCATTGCACTACACATTCCCAAGAGCAATGTGCATGGACTACATCCACTTCAAGACTACATGGAAATTGCTGATATGCTACTTGCAGCAGCTCTAGAAAAAAAAATCTAAAGTTAGAACACAGACCTCCACCCATTAAAATTTCTGTTATTTCACAACAGTCTCTGCAGACTTTTATAATTGGAAAATTTCATGTTATTTTCTTACCTAGGATTCTTTCCAAGCCTGTATCTGATTCTGGCTCCTCAAGAAAGAGATTATTTTGCACTTCTACMGATTCTTCAGTACTATCTGTATTGTTTTTGTACTGGGCCACATTCAGTATAATAGGGCTGAAGCCTTGCTTAAAAACCCACTTTGCTACCATGTCAGCAATACCTCCTAGGATATTGAAAAGAAAAGCATGGGGTAGAGTCAATGTATTGCAGATCATTTATGATTCAGAATCTAAGGACAAGAGAGAATACAGGAGTTTTAACTGCTACCTTTAATTACATAAASGTAACTCTACCAATTACTAAAACTTTGCATCAACTGATCAGAAGCCTACGATGCAGTCTTTACAGTAACAGTTCTTTACAATTTTAAAGCAGTATTCTACATGATTTGCACTGGTTTTTAAATTAAGAATGGTACCCAGCAGAACAATTTCCAGTGCAGAATACATAATTAAATAGCTAAGGATGGCTCAGAAATCTATTAGAATCAATCTCTCCAAGAAAAAAATGTACCTTTTCCAGCTTCAAGCAATTTCTTAACAGATAGTCTGCCCAAAGGCTCAGTCTGGAGTGATGAAACTCTTTTTGTCCTTTTGGTCACTTTGCTGTGCAGTAATGTTTGAAGTATCAGACAATCCTCTAACTGTTTCAGCAACAGCTTCCAATATTCAGTATCAAGGGAAAGTGCTTCCCAGGATTCCGTATCTGAACCTACAACTATTTTAGAAAACTAACAAGAACATATGAACTGGTTTAGGTCAGTTTATTTTAAAACAGCACAGTTTTGTTCATAAAAATGCATAGCATTAAAATTCAAAGCTAGATCCCAAGAGCTACTGCATTTTAAAGAACAATTAACTTCAAAGTGTGCATTAACTATTATGCAAAGATCAATTACTACCCCACACTGCTCACGAGTTGCACAGACCCTTAAATAAAAGCCCAAAGGAAACAAAAGAACCTGAAAGATCATCTAACAGTCCCATTTGAAGTTCATATTTTGCTGAAAAGTAGGTTAGAARCCCTTAAAAAATATTTGACTTTAAATTCTCCACTATATACACCTTACCCAAATAAATGATTCATCCACCTACATTTCCATTTCTGATTATTTAAAAAAATATATCATGTACCCAATACATACTGGATCACACCACATGGCAGTTCTGTGCATTATTTTGATAATTCTCATGTTTATCAGCAAATGCTCTRCCAGGAAGTCCAACAACCTCTCCAGATTGTTAGAGTAAAAAGCAGGGGGGGCGGAGAAGATCGATGGCTTTATGGAAGGGAATTCTTGAAGGAAATAAATGTTACTTTTTTAAAAAAGCAAGTGTGTAAAGGATAATATGTTGCAACATACCAACATCTCTATTACRCAACACTCATAATTCTGATAAGCAGAATTGCAATAGTTAAGGTGAGTGTGTAAAAATACTAAAAACTTCCTACTTGTGTAGGAGCAACTTCCTGGTGATCTAGTTAAAATGTATAACACAGACATGATTAGAGGGCTGGAGCACCTTTCCTATGAAGACAGGCTGAGAGAGTCGGGATTGTTCACAGGATTGTTCACGCTGGAGTAGAAAAGGTTCCAGGGCACCCTTACTGCAGCCTTTCAGTACCTAAAGGGGATCTACAGGAAAGGGACTTTTTACAAGGACAGGTAGAAATAGGATACGGGGAATGGCTTTAAACATCGACAAGGAGGTTTAGATTGGCCATTAGGAAGAAATTCTTTACTGTGAGGGYGGCAAGCAYAGGCTGCTCAGGGAAGCTATGGATGCCTCTTTCCTGGAAGTGTTCAAGGCCAGGATAATGATCTCTGAGCAACCTTGTCTGCTGGGAGGTGTTGCTGCTCATGGCAGCAGGGTGTGATACCAAATGATCTTTGAAGTGACTTCCAAGCTAAACCATTCTCTGGTTCTATTTACGAGACTGAACCTCACCTACACTCCACCTAATCTGCTCAGACACATCTGCTGGGTGAATAATCTTTTTCCATCTTGAATTATAATGCTGTATGCASATTCACAGCCCTAATCACAAATTGGTAAAGGTATTTATTGCCAAGAAAACCAAGCATCCATCACGTTAAGAAGGGAYAGTAACATCAGTACTACAAAAATTCAACAGTATATTTAAAAAAAAAAATCACAACTATGTTAAAGTAGGTTTACCATCCCAAGTTCAGTGGACTTCTCAAATTTATGTGGAAAGTGTGTAGGCTTTAAGTTAGTCAACATCATTTGTGATCAAGAGGAAAACTCAAGGTASAGCTCTCATATTTAAATACATTTAATAAATTTCCTGACATACCATTAGTAAATAATCCTGGCATACCATTAATTCATCTCAGCATAATATGCTTCAAATTCAAATTTGCAGGCTTGCAAATTGGCAGACTTATGCCCAGGCTGGTATGATGGCAAATGCCAAGAATGTTACTGTAACCCCAAGACAGTTGCATGGAACTGATTCAGTAAATAGAAGGGGGAGGTCTCAGATGAGTTACCTTTTTCTCTGTCACGCTGTCGATTATCTGAGCAGTTACTGAGTGYCCCACGTGAGCCGACAGCAGGGCAGCTCCGTTGTTTTCGGACTGAACGCAGGCCGTGCGCATCTGCTGCCACCAGGGGGACACCGACTGCGTGTCCCACGACTCGTCTATAGCGACTGGAGGCAAAGGGAGAGCAGGAAACTCAGCTTGGGTCATTGGGTAGGAGCAACCAACTCTGCAACCAGCATTTATGAACACGGCTTGTCCAYGAGGAGCAATTTCTGATTATTCTACATGATCATTTTCCAGATATATAGCACACAGGTTCTGGATTGGAACTCAAATTTAAAATAGAAAGCAAATTACTCATTCTCCAAAACTCATTTGTAGCAAACAGAAAACTGACCTGGATCACTAGGCAGCAAACCTGCTGCATGCTTACTAGATCTAAGGGATATTACACTTCACAGTGCAGAGAGATTCATTCATGGTTTCAAGATGCCTCAAATATTCAGTGCACTCAAGCTGTCTCACTCCAGGCTACCTTGCRTTAGCAGCATTAATTTATTCAGACAGCAGCAGCAGCTTATTCATGCTCCCAGTTTCAAGCTGACAATGCTGCTCTATGGCAAAGTAGACAATAAGGGAACCTGGCACAGACTTATCCATAGCAGCTGCACATGAGGTACGAGAATCAGTATTTATTCATATGTACAACATATGTACAACCTACCCCAAATCATGGCAAACTGAATTTACAGAATACTCAAGTTACAGAGGTGTTTAATAAACACATGCTGCTAAAGTAACAGTGTTTCAAGGATGTCTGAGAGCCACTCAGCACAGTTAAAGACATGCGACTATACTTTAAAACAATGTGAGGAAAGTGAGCTGGACAGGCGTGTTCTCTCAAATAGGAGTTGTGTCAATGTAATATAGAGTGAGGGTGAAAACGTGGCATGATTAGTTAGTCCACGAACACGCAGAATTTAGTTTTGCTATTTGTGAGAGGGCAAAACACAAAGTGATAATACAGGCTAGTCAGAGCAAGAAATTTCCAATAATAATAACAGTTGCCTTTAAGTAYTCCAGATGCACATCTCACCTTTCATTTTGCTCAGAAGTGACAGCATAGTGTGAAGGCAACTGACAGAATCYGGTTTGTCTAGAATATCTTTTTCCTTGGAAAGCCATAAATTGAGGAGGAGTGACTGTAAAAAAAAATAAATGCAATAAAGCAGTAAAATGAAAGTCTAATATTGCAACACACTTAGTGCAAACACTTTCTTAAACAAATTTTGTGTCACAGAGTAAAAGTGTTATATCCATGAATCATTATATTAACAAAGCAAGTTAAAAATATGCAGCACATTGCACCTATGACAGATTTTGAAATTAAATAATACAATCAGTACATTTAATTAGAAAAATATTTTAGAAATCACTTCCTTTAGAAGACTCAATTTGGCAGACATTAGTAGTTATTAATATTACAGTTGAAAATTTTATAATACTTGTAGTCCTAAATTCATATTCTAGACACTCCCACTAGAATATCCACATTTTCTACTAGAATATATTTTTTTATTTTTTTCCTTTGATATCTCTTAACTGGGAGATGCAAATATGAGCAACTAAAGCACTGATTATGGGGGTATTTGAACACAGCCTGAATACAGCAGTAATACAAGGGTCAACATGMAGAAATTTTCCTTTCAATGTTTTATTTTCAAAACACTAAATCAAAGTTTTGAAGTAGATAATAAACATCTTACCAACAAGGTTTGTGGGCTAAAACCTGCTGATTCCAGYGCATGACACATTTCCTCTGTGGAACTCTCCCCACACAAACACTTCCAGAAGAAAAAGCTGCCTGAAGGAAGAATTAGYTGACATTATGAATGGTATCTAAAACCACAATCCCTCTCCTTACACTTATACAAAAGGCAGTCCATTGATCAGGTCCCACTGAGTGCAATACAAAAGAGTAAGCTACATTCAGGATCACCTGATGTTCACCTGCCTGCCAGGTTAAACCACAACAGYCTTTTCTGATGCCCAACATGGGGCAGAGAGGGTTGAGATAATGACAGATCTGACCAGAGCATGTTAAAACAAATTGGTTATTATCATTCCTTATATTATTTTATATAATAATTGGTGGCCACAATGCTGATGGATTTGCTCTCAGAGATGTGTTAGGTAACGTGTAAATTGCTGTACATGTTCTCTGCTGTGCTCTATTACCCCTGCGGGTTTGGTTCAGGTTATCATGTACTTTTTACCACGGTTAAGATCTCTGCTGTAATATCGGCCATTTGTCCGGCCTTCGGGCGCCGTCTAGCGGGAACGATTCGCAATTACACCTTTGCTCCTCCAAGAGCCCATCGGGGGGAAATACCTTCCTCCCCCTTCTCCTTCTCCAGCCACAATCACTCTGCTCAACACYACCCACTATACTCAAAGGGAAGAGAAGGCCATTGGATCTGATGGCAAAAGTGACAGGCATTGCAGCTGAACTAAACAATCAACTTGACACTGAATTAGTGACAACTCTGCACAAGAAGAATTCAGCTCGCTCAGTAAGAGGAACAGGAGAAAGAAGTGGATGAGGTAGGTACTCCAAAACAGAGCCAGCATGAGAGCAGTAGAATGAGGTGGTCACTACTCAGGTAGGAAGAAGAGGAAGAATTTGTAAACAAGGCAGTAACCACAAAATCCCTATCCCTGAGTGAGATGCGAGATATCTGTGAAGATTGCAGTCATAATCCAGGTGAGTACTTTGTAATTCAGCTGTTCCTATGTTGAGGTAACAGGACCAGTAGCCTGAAATGAACGGGTAAGGAAGCCAAAGAGCTGAGATTCCTTTCTAAGGAAGGAGGCATTGACAACAGAATTGGAAAAGGAGCTAAGTCCTCAGCCTCTAGAGTCAACTCCCACCGGGAGTGAAGGGAAGGAATTCCTTTAAGGAATAGGTTATACATCACTCAGGCAAGTGGAGTGATCCAGACTGCACAGAACAGGGTGAAGGCAGCCTTTGGAAAGAACAGAAGATGCAATGGGCTATTAAAGCCTATATGGAATACAGTGGGTGCTGGGACATTCAGACATTGGGATACACACATAGCTAAGGTCACTTGGTTAGTCAGCACTATGGGATCTGCCATTCARACTAAACTTGCCCAATCAAAACTCTTATGTACCATAGAAAGGGATAAAAATATGCTGGGGAACATAATCTATGTTACTGCTGCCTCAGGCAAAAGCAAACCCATTTGTGGAACTGCTTTTGCTGAAGAACCTGGATGCACTTGGGTAAGTCTGATGTGTACCTCAAGAGCACACATCTCTGGGTGAGAACAGTCAAGGATTTGAACTGTATGATGTTAATTTCTATGTAACATTATATAGCATCACTACTATGGATGCTATATGCCATATCAATGGTATTACAATAAACATGACACAGATTAATGACAATTTGATTTTGATGAATCTGGCAAAGTGCAGTGATGATACAACTCCACAAGCACATCAGTGATGGAACCAGAATGACTTTCAGCATGCAGCAATCCAACACCAYACACCATCTCTCCTGTCCTAGACAAGAGGGAGCCCATAGTCATGAACTAAATGAACTCAACGGGCATTTTAGAGGGACCTTGTTGAAAATCTCCACTCCACAAATTAGGGGTCCTTGTTTCCTCAGCTAATGGCCTTATGCTGGCCTTATACTCTGGTCAGCTACCCCATCTCTGAAGCTAAAGTCAGTCCTGTCATTAACTGAACTCTTACGATGTTGCGACCTTGATAGGAACAGCAGGGTACAGCTACTCTGTGAAGTATCCAGCAAACTAATTTAGTGGTGTTAATAATGAATGAGCAGTGGGTACAAGGCTTCAGGGTAATTGTAGCCACAGTTGTAGTTAACTTGTATCAATACCCATCTAGATAGAAAGACTTGTCCGACAGCTGAAGGGGAAAGTCTAGAAGTAGCAGTTACATACCAGGTCAAGGCCAAGACAGGTTGCTATGGCTCTCAAATTGAGGCTAAAACATTTATAGCATCTTAGATGATTAAAATCAATCAGTCCAAGTAAAGTGACAAAGAGTTCAACAGGTCTTACCTAAAGCCACATATTCTCCATCTTCCATATTTTTCACAGTAATTACATCCTTTTCATATTCTAGATACTCTAAGAACATTTTCACAGACAACGTATCATCCTTCTCATCAGTCAACTGAGTGGTAGTTTTAGTATTTTCTTTCTTGTAGTTCTCCAGTAAAGTTTCAAGCCTGTGGAAATCTCTTTCTTCAAGACGAAGCAGTTTAGCCAAGTCCTTAGAAGCAAAAGCAAAAAAATCTCCTATCTCAAGACTTACACAAGTAAATGGTTTCCAAAACAGAGTAAACACTAAAAAAAGACAAAACAGTCAAAATATTTCATTTTGAACACTAAAAATGTCTTTAAGAAAGGCCAAAATAATTGAATAATCTCCTAATCAGTTATTCACATAGCTCAAATGAAGAGTTTGTCTAGCTTCCTTTTTAAGGACCAGAATAGATACATTCCCCRCATTTTTAGATCCTGCTCATGGTATATGTTATGATCATCCCTCAAGTAAATAATTATGCAGCTGTGCAAGCATCAAAATTTGTAACTTATACAGGTCCCAAAATGTCCCTTCAAAATTAAAGTTAAGAATATGCTATGTACTTTGGATAAAGGATGGGTAACMGGAGACTGGGATTTTATTTTCATTGCTATCTCAACTTGATGTGACTCCGAAAGAAAATTAGGTGATTAATTACTAGAYATTTATGAGGCTGAAAGAAAGGTATTGTAAACAATTACTTCATTACAAGTTCCAGGCCACAAAAATGGGTAACTTGCTTACCTCCTTACTCAATATGAGTCTCTGAAAACGTGTTTTTCTAAGTCATCGCCTGATTTTAAAAGACAATGGAATTTTGAATTTACTCACATTATCTGAAGGAGAAGTCTCTTTCTGTATGCTTTGGGAATTTAGTTTGCTAACCAGTTCATAAAGATGTAACAGCTTTAACTTGTTTGCACAGAACTGCATCAGTCCTTCATCCACACACTCCAGCTCTGAGGAGAAATAAAACTGCATTTGAACTTGAACATGTAGCCTGGAATAGTGAAACACACACAGAGAATAGGAGGATTTCTGAAACTCACTGTAATTTTTGAGGCACTGCTCCTTGCAATGACTACATTCAATTCAGAGCAGCATAAAATAATTATTTTTAGAAGAGTTATTAGAGAAAGTTATCATGCTTGTTTTTTAACTGGAGTTGACAATGTGGAACTGAACATAGACAAACCGATTGTCTTTTCCTGGTTTAAGACCTAACTAGACACTGTCAAAAATTAAAATACAGTTCCTATTTCCTTTCATCAGGAATAACAAACTACTATATTCATTCTGACAAGATTTTAAGCATATTCATTGCATTAGAGGAAGGCTTGATATTTATTGATATGAAGCAAACTTCATCTCAGCAAGCCAATGACTTCTGTATTTTTGCAATCCTCATCTCAGAAATTTCTCTATTGACATTCAATTGAATGTCTCTATTGACATTCAAATTCCAGTAACAATTAAAACAGAATATAGGAAACTAACACCAACACAATGTCAAAAAACACCTTCTATTCCAACTTACTAGTCTTTAAAGAAAGCTTTTTTTGGAGATCTTGAAAGAACCTTTCCATACATGATTCCTCTGAATACATAAATTTCACCTGAAACTGCTTCTAAACAAGGTTTCCACCTACAAACCCTTAAACACTTTTGATACATTGTGATTAAAACCCTACCAAAAAAGAGAAAAACACAGCTTGAATTCACAACCACAGCACTCACAGAGCCCAGGACCTGCTTCATATTATCTTTTATCTATTAGACAGAAGTGGAAAAGTATGTAACACTACTCTTCTGAAACTGGAAGGCTAGAACATTAGTCAAGTTTGTGGCATATTGTGACTGTGGGGAAAAAATGTCTTGCTTGACAACAAGAGCTTGATGGTGAAAAATAGTATTAAAGGGCATATTTCTGTTTTTCTTTGGAATTTTTAGGAGTTCTAATGGAAACTGATAATACTACTGATTTAGAATGCCAAACCAAATTTAGGTAGAGAACTGTATGTGTGAAGGCCTCAATCTCCTCTATCTACTTCAAGAAAACTGCAAAGAAACCTATCACTGCAAAGAAACCTATCACATAGAAATTGAGGAGAGATTTCTTCTCAAACATTTCAAACTACAAAAATGTGCTGTCACGTTCTCACTGAAGCAGTAGAAGGGACACAGCCTTTCTGACAGACAAATGGTTTATTCAACCATTTGCAACACTTGCAAACAACAGTGGTAGAGATTCCTTGACTGCTACTGCTGATGCCTCATCTTCTAACAAAGCAAWATGAATCCAGTGGTAACAACAACAAAAAAAGCAGCAGAATTCTGTTGCTGAGAAATAGAATTGCAAAGGAAGTGGCAAAGCACATATTTCTCCACTTCAATTCTCAATACCCAGTTGGAGTCTCTAAAATGGGTCAAGCACAAAGTTTGCCCAATTTAGAAAGAAGAATGTATAATTTCAAAGAAACAGTCTTGCAGATGCTCAGCAACAAAATTTTGAACTGGCAATGACATTTCCAAATAAAGGCTCAGAAATCTCTGCTAAAACATGAGGTATTTGGTAAACTTCAGCTAGTTTACCAAAAAAAGATACTAGGCATGAGGTCAGAGCTCAGATCGTCATTGATAAGGATTTTGTGCTTCAAAATTAAAATTCACAGATCATACCACATCCTTATTTCCTTCTTTGGAGAGAGAACAGATTAAAATATCTACAGACAAAACCCTATGAACCTTCTTCTAAAAAAAACTTTTACAGCACACAAGTACCCAGACCAGCTGTTGTTGGGTTTGGGCTGTTTTTTGTTTTTTTAATATAATCACAAGTTACTAGGCACCCAACAAGCATAGCAAAGCATACTTGCTAGCAAGCTATTTGCAGTCTGCATTAAAAAAATAACACAGAAAAGCAACACCCTGTGATATCTGGCACCAAAACTAAGCAGACCAAGTGTGACCTCCCTATGGAGCAGAACATTTCTACAGTAGTCTCATAGCACTGCAGATGAAGTGCAAATGCCTTTCCATATTTGCAAAAAAAAAAATCCACCTACCCTGTTTTTTTAAATTATCCATTAATGTCTGAGTGATGTTTGTGAGAGAAGAAAGTGGCACATGTTCACTTGTCAGTATACTTTCCAAAGCCTGTTAAGCAGATATTCAAGAGAATTAAACATTCACTTAATTTATTGCAAAAACATGCAAGTTAAGCCAACAACAGCACAACTTTGACCACGATTTTTCATTGTATTTCATTTTCACATACACTTGTTCCTACAGAAAGGTTTTCTCTCTTTTTATTATTCATGGACAATGCCTTGGGGAAGTCATATGTCCAAGTTAATTCTAGTCAATATGTTGCAAAAAAAAAAAAAAACAACCCAGAAAAAACACACAGAAACCCTAAACAGCTCCATTACTTGCTTCAAGTAATTATAGGAAAAAACTCAAATTATTTTGAAAGATTCAGCACACTGATAATGCAGTACTTTTTTCTACTATTCAAGTATACTCTAAATGTTCACCTGTTTTTTTGTAGCAGGATATTTGATGTCAAGTATTAATTCCTTTGCTTCAGCTTCAATTAAATCTGCAAAGAAAGACAACCACAACTTCAATCCATATTTCTCAAATCCTTCTAAGGAGCAGGTCAACCTGCACCACAGTTAGGGTGTATATGGGTTCATAACATGGAGATAAAGATGCTGTCAGAGCAGCTACCAAAGTAAATTTGGGGAAAATGAAAATAAATAACCGAAACTTCAACCTACTTAAAGATCATAACTCAGCACATATAGCTGTCAGAATGCACCACACCATACTTGTGATTGTACACTTAGAGGTCAGATAATCCAAGAACCCTTTGATAACACACAATCTTAAGAAATTATACAAGAGAACCTACCTGGATCTGAGGTTTTAGCTTTGAGTAAAGCATTTAACTTCTTCACCAGATGCATATCCTTCGCTCGTTCACTCTTTTTATCACTGAAGGAAAAGAATTTTTAATTCTTTTAATGAGTGAAGAAAACTAGAAGCAATTATTCAAAAACACTGCATTTTTWAAATTATTTATGCTACTTTAAGGTAACATCACAATAATGAAAATCAAGTTAATCCAYACAAACCAATGAGACTATTATAGAATACTATTCAGCTTGAAAAGGAACACCAGAATTGCTGTCTCCAACRGTTTCCAAAAACAATAATGAAATTGATTTTCTTATACAGAGCATAGAAAGTCCTTACCTCAGTGCTAAATGGAAAGGTACATGGACAGTTTTTACACTTCCAGAGACTGGRTCAACAAGGCATATCTGGTAAGTCTGGGGCTGCCACCCCTGACTGGTCACATTGTTCAGACCCATTATTTTATAACCAGGATACAACAACCTGAAACCAATAAAAACACGTTTACAGAGAAGAAAAAAATTAGCAATCTCCCCTTTCCACACACTAAATAAAAGGACAAGAAGTTTTACAAAGCTAAGGTTTAACAATTGCTAAGCATCTTTATCAGAAAAGACAGTAGAGTGATGAAATATGACAAAATCCCCATCTCCAGAATGACAAGCTGCATTCAGTACAAACCCCAGGCAGCACAAGAAGGGCTGCCAGCACCACTAGCAATTCACTGGCATATCCACGTATCAATTTATTGCAGCAGCATAGCCACCATGCCTACCTGCTACTTGTTTCTTACCTGCAATATTTTCCCACATTGAAGGCTCCAACCCGAGGCCCTTGCTGTGTGCTCCACACTTCCAGAATGCCTCTCCTTGGAGCATATATCACAAGGAACTGAGCTACCCTGCTTGGACCCTGTGCATTTCCAAAAGGAGAAGAATCCATCTTCTCAGTTTCCCTCTCCTGAAGGTCCTCTACAGTCTGTATCCAACCAACTTCAGCATCACGGTATCCTTTGTAAGAGAAGACACAAGTTCATTAGCGTGCAGTAATTAATAAAGGATTAGTACACAACACCAGCTACATAAGTGCTATTTCTGCATCAAGCTGTTATCTTGAGCTTTGTTTTCAACCATGCTACTCCTGACTCCWCTGAAGAACACTGGTCCATTGACTTGGAATAGGGCCCTCCAGAGAGAGGCCAAATGCAGCCTTTGGCAAAGCTTTGGGGAGGAACAAATTCTTCTGAAGACACAAAAAAACCCCAAACCCATCAGGTCAGTACTCTGGACATTACACCAATTCAAGAGACTGAGGAGTCCCTTGCTGTGAAGTCACCATGATGAAATGAGAATCTAACAAGCTGTATATCTTCTGATTTTTCAAAGTGTTTATTTTCTCAGAGGAATTAGAGAGTACTAGAACTTATCAAGAGAAAGAACCTTGGAGAATAGAGCTAAAGCTCTACCAGAAAAAAATACAAACCAAAGAAACCAAATTTTAACTGCGTGCCACATAAGTATTGAAGGGATTTACAATAATACCATCATGGACTTTATATTACATCTGATTTTTGTTTGTAATGAAGCAATATACTAAAATTCTTGAAATTCTAAGTCTGAACATAATAATTTGCTACACTAATACCATTACCATACCTTTCCACATGCGAACTGCAAGTCCTCTTGTAACATCCAGCAAAATAACCCTTCCAAATTCATCTGTTACTGCTGCTAAAGTGTTACATGGAGAAAGACATATCCTCTCACCATGGCGACGGGAGTCRGGAAGTCCAAACCTACAAAAATAATGAGAATCAAGCAAAACCACTACATACATGCTTTTCTTCAGAAATAGTTAAGATTTTCCTGTAAGGATTAAGATATCTTTTTTTTAGGGTAACATAAGGTATGGGTAAAACTACGAGCAAATTATTAAGAAGGTTCTTGTGCTGTCTGCAAAGATGTGTCACAGCTCTGCCTAAGTCCTACTGAAAAAATCCAAGTTCAGAAAGTAGGGTAAGTGATTGCCTTGTCATGCACTGTCAGGTAATGATCTCAGGGTTCTGGATGACTTTATATGCCCTTTCTTATTGCTGAAGAGTCTTGARGATACTTCAAAATAAGGAAAACCAGTGAGGAAATCTGTCTTATCTGCTTTCTTGACAACATTGGGCTTAAAGCTGTTGTTCTCATTCTCATTTCTCCACAATCAACAGTGAAACAGAGCAGTTTTCAAGAGATTTAAACTGCCACAAGTAGCAAGCATCTCATGTGGTTTCTGTGAAGCATTTTGGTGATGCAGGAGTGTATATGTGTACCCATACTGTGTTTAAAGTATGCACACTGCTCTTGAACAGTAACAATGAACTCACACACTGGAATGGAAAGATTCAAATATACACTTGTCCAGAATGATAAAGTCAAATGAAACAAACTATCATCACTACTTCAGGTCAAGAAAAATTACCATGTTCAATTATGCACCTTTCAAAATAATTCAAACACTTAAAACCACAAGAGATCTACAACAACTACCAAAAAAAAAAAAAAAAAAACCATCTTACCTCACTGCCAATGGGGTTGCAGGTTCCACTTTTGGTTTCTGTTTTTGGACAGGTTCTTCTTCATGTTTACTCTTCCAACCAAGCCAGCCACTTGCAACAGAAAAATATGTAAGAAGAATTACACTAATGGTCCTAAAAATCCTCAAAATATGTAGCTACTACTACTTTTTTTTTTWWARATTTTATTACCTGGCAGCATTAAATAATGCTGAAGTCAGTTTACTTGCAACTGCTAAGGCAACATGAGACAACAGTGGCTGTGAGCTACCCTGAAAGAAAGGAATAAAGTGTTTAGAAAGTTAGGAAACAGTCAGCTGTGAACCACACTGAAATGAAGGAACAAAGCCTTTAGAAATCCAAGAAATAGTTCTTACACTGAACTCAACTGCAGAATAGTTTTTCAGGCATCCTATGGACTTTCAGCTCAGAAATCATAGCTTTAAGAACTGCAAAATTTTAATTCATTGCCCCCAGAAAAGTCATTTGGACATCTCTTTACCATTTCAAAATCCTCCTGCAAGTCAGTGGTAGCTCAGTATGTTTGTCTGCAACAGAAGTTAAAAAAACCCTGTGTATGATCTATCACAGAGAGCTGGTTTATGGCTTTGGCATCCTTGAAAATATCAGTATGAGCAGTTTTTTCATAAACATATTGGAAAATTAACTACAAAACCTCAAAATTCCAATTCTAGCATTTTCAATTAACTTTTGAGCCCATTAAGGACAGCATACATGTAGGGTCTGAATGTACAAGACACACAGCTACACTGACATCCTTTTTCTCCAAAACAACAGAAGATGATGTAAATAAGCTACAGGTTAAGCATAAATWGTAGTTTTATCCTACATCACTACAATGTACTCAGGTTATGTGTGTACATAATCAAAGGCCAAAGACCTCCAAAAATCTGTAYGATGCATGTTTACACACCAACTTAATTTTTCAAAAATACTTCAGTTACTTAGTCGGCAATAAATTAAGGAATTTTTTTAAAAATTACTTGACTATCACATTCAATTTAAGATAGAAAATAAAATTTCTCATTAGCAGTAACCCAGGCTAACATTACTATCACATCCACTCCAAATCATTCCAATTTCAAAAGATCAAGAAGGGGAAATGTCAGCATAAAATGAATGTAAGAATAYTTCAGCAATACTCATGCAGGAAAAAAGGATTAATTATTCAAAGTTTCAGCAGGTCAGCTTTGTAGTACATACCTCCAGGGCAAAAAAGAACCCAGCGAAAGGATTGGCTCCAACAGTAACATACTGGGACATAGCAGGTGGACTGTTTTTTATAGCTGCATTATATCCTCCTATATTGGAGGCAGTCTTCATTTGATCAAAAGGACACAGTGTCATGATGCCTAACAAAAAACATTAAARTGAATGTCTTATACATTCAAAACAAAGGCATGCAATTGCTCTAAAAGCATAAATATATTCCTGCCTCCTTGACCCACCAGACAACATTCAGGGGGAAGGGAACAGCTTTAACCACAGAAATTCCAAACAACATGGCAAAATTAACCTAATGGACTTGGGTTAATTATAAAGCGCATCTGGTTTGTTCAGAAGAAAAAAAAAACAATGGAGTTCAGCAGCAAAAATACATGTACCAAATTCACTTTACCTACCTTGATAGCAGCCTTGTGACCTCTTATCTGCTTTTGTAGAATGGGTRGAAGAGAAACTAAGCTTACTATCCCTCAGATATGCCTCTCTGACAAGAACTGAGGCTTCTGCAAATTCCTGAAGGGTAAAAGTCTTTGAGAGCCTAAAGTTCAATTTGTCCTTTTTTGGAAAGGAGCAATCTCAAATTTAATTTTCCTTACATGCTAGACTCAAGAAAGACCCACACCAGTTTCAACCTGCCTGCCAGACAGTTCTTTCACCTGACAGAAATGGGAATAACTGCATCTGATCTGGTCTCTCTCAGCTGTTTTTTTCCAAACAACAAAGGACAAGACAGCTACAGCTGTAAGAGGGAAGACTAAATCATACTAGAAAAGAGAGTAAAATATATTTTTGATACTGATTCAGGAGATCATTCACTATGACAGCCTTCTTCCATTATTTACTTCTATCCAACCAGTATCACTAAGTGCTCTCAACCCGACTTTAACAGCACAAAAATATTAATATAATTTATTTATATTATTGAAACGAAACAGAAATGCTTACCAATGCTAGCATGGTCAACAATCGTATCCACATCTTGCAAACCCCATTTCTTATATGCCAGTGGTGGAGGCTGAACATTCTCATTGCCAGATGCTGCAGCTGACAAAAGTTGGTAAAGAATAAAAAAATTTYTACTGAGTCAAAAGACAAAGGAATAGAGTAACAGAGAGGGGGACAYCCTGATGCAATATGAACCACAAAATAAACCCGTTTTAAGCTGACATGCATTTAAACATCTGTTAAAACGGCCTTTTAAAATATTTACCTTAAGAAGATTAAAACATTTAAAAAAATTAACTGAGTAGAAATGCACATAATATTCCATCACAGCTGTCTTTTGTAATTGCAGAGAGTTTATTCACTAGCTATTTATGGCATAATCTTCTGTATGATTTAAAAAGTTAAAGTTTACTGTAGTTTACAGTTACTGTACTACAGTAACTGTAGTTTACAATTCTACCAGTTCTCTGGTTTGGGCATGTTTAGGTGGAAACTTCTCCACCCAWGAACTTGCAAAATCAGTACACTCACTAGATATGTAAGAGCAGGARGTAAGAAGAGTAAAAACTAAACCAGTGAAACTTTCAAAGTATCTATTATCCCCAACATAGATGATGGAGAATAAAGATAAAGCACTCCAGCTGTAGATACTGCAACAAGCTCTAAGTCCTTTTCAACACCTTACTTGTGCTATCTATTACACAGTAGTGTCACATAATTCTTCTTTCCCCCCTGGAAACTGATCTTATTTCCAAATTACAGAACAGACACTGTACTAAAGTATCAGGATCAAAGTCTGCACAATCAARCCAGGCATCAAAAGCCTTAGACATTAACACAAAGGGCAGCGACCACCACTGYGATAATCACAGCCCTGAGGTCTTTATTAGGAAGAAGAGAATTCCACTGACAGTGACATGCTACGAAGCACTTTAGCAGTCTGCTGTGGCTTAAAGCCAGTGGACAGCTGAGCACCACATCACAGCTCATTTGCTTACTCCTAGTGGGATGGGGAAGAGAGTCACAAGAGTGAAAGGGAGAACACTTGAGGGCTGAGGTAAAGACAGCATGCAAACAAAGCAAAATAATTAATTTTCTTCAATTCTTCACATCAGCAGGCAGGTATTTAGCTACCTCTAGGAATGCAGGGCTTCATCACATGTAACAGCTACTTGGGAAGTCAAATGCCTTGACTCTGAAGTTTCCCCCTTCCTCCTTTTTTCCCCACAGCTTTTATTTCCAGGAATATAATCATATGGCATAAGATCTCTCTTTGGTCAGTTGGAGACAGCTGTCCCAACGGTATCCTTCCCTATTGCTGGTGAACCCCCAGCCTGCTCACCATCAGGGCAGTGTGAGAAACAAAAAAAGACACTGTGTAAGCACAGCTCCACAGCAGCTAAAACATCAGCATGCTATCAGTGCTGTACTCATCACAAATCCAAAACACAGCTACTATGAAAAAACCTAACTCTATCCCAGCCAAAAGCAGTGTACAGTATTATGGCGAGCATGCAGAAGACAGTCAATACTACTTGGACAACTTGGATTTTGAGGACATTTTCTGTAAAGGCAGAAACAGCCCCGAATGCAGTAGGTGTCAATATATTAATGAACAAGCAAGGAAGATCTAAATTCCACCTTCATTGATATTTAACCTAAGTAAATTGCATAAAAACATAGAAAACTATTAACAGATTGAAAAACAAACATTTCYTCTTACACGTACCTCTTGCTACCTGATTGCGACATGCACGAAGGGACTGAAAGAGGCTGAAGCCATCAATTGTCACAATTGCTGCTGGGTACAAGATACTCAGTTCTTCATTCTAAGAAAAAAATGAGAAGAGGGAGACAAAAAATAGATCACTGCTACTGCCATAGCTCTTCTCTTCTGGCTTTTTATACTATTAACTACACAAAGATGAGGATTACATCCAGAGAGTTAATATCTAAAAAGCCACATGCAACAGACTAAGGCAAGACTACAGAAATTYAATATTAAAGTGTCCCAAAAATTATTTTAGGCAACTAATTTTATATTTTTATCTTCTTCTAATAACATCTTTGCTTAATATATTTTATGGCTTAGGAAGAAAATATGTAAGCTACAGCAGCTTGTGAAGGCCACAGAAAATCAAGTTCATCTAGAATGCAAACATCACGGTTTTAGGAAGACAAATTCTGAAGCTGGATTAGTGCCTGCCTGAATTAGCACTTGAGCATATAAATGCTAAGCTGGTGATACAAATTCAGGACTCAAATTCCTTAATGCTTCTATATTTCAAAACTCATCCCAAAAATGTAGTGCTAAACCACATGAGTATTTGTACACAGCAAACTTGGCAATTTCTGTAACTTCATTAGTTTTCCACACAAAGCTCACAAACTCAGCCAAGAGCAAGGAAAACTGCCTTCTTTACTCAACAGCCCGAGCTCTGCAGAGCCTTCTCTGCAGGAAATACACATAATGACATGCAGGTTCCTAGCCCTATAAATATTCTTTTAATTTCCAGCTATCTTCTCTGTGAAATAATTAAGGTAAGTTCTTATAAATGAGTACAAATAGCTCTTGGCACCCGTTACATTTATTCCTTTCATCAATGCATTATATTTTTTGCACATAAATAAATAAACAGAAAATGAATGAAGTATTCCTTTGCAAGGTTATCACAGAGAAAAACAGACAAATCTATAGAACTAATACTCAAAAAAATAAAAATAGATTCTGAATCCTCAAACTGTACAGGCATGAATACATCTAGAACAAGAAATCAAGTTTCTCATTCTAAGGAATTGTCCATCCCATCAAAAACTGGTAAAGGATGCAGAGGATTCACAGAGGAGACTCCCTTCCATACCCCATAACACTGCCACTTCGCTTTTGAAATAATYTGACAAAACCTGTTCTGTGACACCAGGATGCCGGGGAATTTCATAGGTTCTGCACTTTAACTGTAGGACAGGATCTTCATTCAAAAGCTGTGCAAGAAGCAGTACTCCACTCTAGAAGAGAAAGGACAAGAAGCATGACATTTCTGTCCCTTATCTTTGGGAAGGCAAAAAGCACCATCTGCAGAGACTAAAGTTTAAAACACAAGATGTTTATGACAAGAGCTCCCTTGTACTGCTTTGATGAGAAACTCACCTCTGTGTAAAACCGAACATAGCCAGAAGTGAAGCCAACCACAATGCAGGTCCAATCAGGGCGGCCTGTCGAGCTCCTGTTTCACAAAGATAGACTGAAGTTAAAAACAAATCTTCCTCTAAGCTAGAGACATAGAAGTGTCATGTAAGGAGACAAGTAATACATCCTTACCTCTTCTGACTTGCCAATGGAATACACAACACACTACTCACGCATTCACTAGAAATAGAAACACAAAATTAGGTGGTTTTCTCTAGTTGCGAAATTTTACTCTACACAAGAGATCTTGCCATGTCAGCATTTTCAAAGTTTTAGTAACTTATTAATGCAGCACACCATATATCAAATTCACAGTAAGAATCAAAAATAGTCCCTTCATTTTAAAGACATTTTCAATTACAAGTTCAAGAGTGCCCAAATAGACTGCATGAGTACTTTTTGTACCTGGTMAATGCCATCTTTCATAAATCACAGACTGATTATTCTGTCAGTACTGTTCAGAAGATTCAAATTAAATTTCACGTACCTAAAGGTAAATTATTTTTTATGATCTATATACCACAAGCAAGCGCTTTTTCTTTTTTTAAGAGCCAACTGAACCATACTTACCAAAATAAATGTTTGAAATATACAATTAGGTAGATTTTATATCCACTGCCTTTCACTGCCTTATAATTTGAGAGCATTTGAATATGGTCTTTCCAGCTAATGCAATAACTGGGCATGCTCAATGACGAGCAAAGCATGCAGAGGGCAAGCAGATGAGCAGGCCTCAATATCTCAAATCAGAACTTATTTAACCGTTACCATGATACAAAGTTTTACACTGTCTGGGGAAACAGAAGCAGTAMAAAGGTTTTATTAGACAGCATATAAATTTAAGATGATATCCCAAAGAGCACTTAAAGCATAAATGCCTGCAGTACTGTTTAATATTTACATTTCAGGTCACCTTCATTTCCACAAGAGTGACTAAATAAGCAGGCTAGACAATTAGAGAAGGAAAAATTTTTAAATGCTAAGTTGACATGAGTTGCAATTTTATTACAWCCTCAAAGCAACATTAAATATCTCAGGGAAGTCTCACTTTCCAATAGTAAAGCTTAGCCACCAAAGAACAYTCTCAGATGAAGGCAACTTTGGGAAAGAAAAGAAAGACCAAAAACCAACCAAAAAAASTGTTTTGACAATCTCACAGTAACTAACATATTTACACGTCCACAGAGTAATAAGTCAAAATAAATAAAAATGTATTAAATACAAATGCACCTATCTAAAGAGAGCTACTTGTTCCATAGGATAGTGTCCTTCAGGGTGGTAACAGTAGTAAGAAGCAAACCCTAAACCAGATTTTCCTTTTTTTTTTAAAAAAAAAAAAAACAAAAGATGTCAAGGTATTTTTCAAGTGCATGGCAACAGCAGTTTTATAAAAGGATTATAATTTTTACAGATTGGAGAAAAGCTCAGGAAGTCAACACCTCATGCAGCAAACAGAAGGTTGAAGGCAATAGGGAGCWTGTTCAAAGGCAGACAGCAATTCAAGGCTGCAAATGTAACAGCAAAGTGAAAAATCTTATTCCATATGGAAGATTCAAAAAAGCATCTGTCTGGTTATTTGAAGACAGATTGAGCAAAAATATTGTATAAATACCAAATGTATGACCAAAGCAAATTTTTCAAGTCCCTAAGTGACTCAGAACCCAAAACCATATTTTGATCAGAGAGATGACTTTATACTTGTTTGTGATTTTGAAAATTAAAATAAGTATTTCTAAAACAACGTCATACATTTCCAGTTGCAACATCCCCTAAGAAAATTTCACCTCTACTATAAAGTAGTAAGGGAGCTACTCTTCAAAGGAGTAAGCATGATGACCCAGACCTCTTAAAATGTCTAAATTACACAAAAATACACTGATTTGCAGAGAACTTTTTTAATTTGTATGAACTTGTCCTGTGATACCACACAATGCATTGGAGTGAGCTTTGCAGTCTGTTTCTCATCACCCATGGTACTCTGTTTTTTATTTCCAATACTAATACACACAAGACCATGAATGCACTTAGAAGAAATGAAAAAGAATGCAAGTAAAAAGCATGTTACTAATTGCTAAACATGAAATTAACATTTTGATCACAGTTGCATTTCAACACCTACCCTTCTTCAACATTCAGAGAGCCACTCCAGCCAACAGCATATTGCATTTCCTCCTTTCCCTTGTCACTGTGCTTCCATTTAGCTGCCATGAAGAATAAAGATATCTGTAAAACTGCAACGTATTGCATCTCACAAATGTAGTTCTATTTCTAATTCTTCTCTTTGGTRCAATACATCCTGCCATACTTAGATSAAGTGCCAATTACAAACCYTGAAGACCATAAAAATGAAAAGACACTTTAGTGACTTTTCTAAAAAACTAATATATTTTCTTAGAAATTTACATAGAAGAACAYACCACTAAAATTCTGAAATGCCTAGATTTGTTTAAAAATATTTACACAGTAATCCATCACATTTCAAAAGGTTCAACTCATGAAAGAGGAATCCTTAGGAAAGAAGYATGAAGCAAGGACAAAGTTCTGGGAACATCACTGAACATGAGCTAAAACAAATAGAAAATTTTAATTTTAACTGCCAAGAACMTAAGTCCCACATTAAATCTGACAATCTTTAATCATTGCATCATGATTTGATGTTATAAGACACCATACTTCGTTATTCACAGGGCGCTGCTACTGCTGATATTTGTCTAACTCTCAGGTGTCAATGGATAACCAAAACCAAGTTAATGTTGTGTGCSATTTGTCTGACACCTAAAACCTGAGGCACAGGGACATTTCTGCCCATGTGGGACAGTTGCCACTGTGCAGTTCATCAGAGGCAGCTCTCCAGTGAGTTATTTAAATCACTACTTTATACTTGATCCAGTAASAACTTTATGGGGACTGCTGCTATCTTTTCATTTTTGATGATAAATTAGCAACTAGTCTACTGAAGGTTTGGAACACACAGCTTTGCTGAGAATGACAAAGCAGTATGACAACTCAATGCAATCAGCCCAGTTATACAAGTCTGAGTTTCAACAGTCTGATTTTTTGTTTTAAAAATGTCATATTCCCCATATCAGGATGTTCCCATTCATCATGCTCACRTCACCCACTGCAGCTGTCAATAGACAGGAACTCCAAACAACAGCACTGATATAAACAGCAGCTGGCTGACCAGCGCTTCTATATTATTTGGGATATCTTCAAAAGTTCCCAGAACCCTACTTTAGAGTAAAACATAAAGCCACCCATTGTTCACAATGGAATTCACCCATTGTTCAAGAATTTTTTTATCAAAGGTGAAAATCTCAGAAACAATTCACATTAATACTCTATGGCTCAGGTCATTTTTAAGGGAAAAGTAAAACAAGGTCAAGCATTTCTTAATGGCTATAACCAATACATAAGTTTTTGTTTTCTTACTGAAAAAAATTAATGCCAGTATCTCTGAGCATTTTAAAACAACAGGGTAGTTATACCACATATGAGTCATATGTGACAAAATAGTTTTCACAGGTCAAAACACAGCTCAGAAGTAAAGACAAAGCAACTTACTTGACAAGCAGCACCTAGAAAATGCATGATGTGTACTACAAAACACTCCAAAATTCTTGAAGATATGACTTGGGGCATAACAGAAGGGAGTGAGGCAAATCTCATTCTGGGTACTATAAAGTGTCCTAGCATAAACACTCAGTGGAAGGGATACTTACACACTAAGAAGACTGCTTTCTGTTCATTAGCTATTACCATCAGGTCATTGGTTGGTGACAAGGACAACACACAGTCCTGAAGCCAGTAATTTCTCTGGTTCTTGGAATTAGATTCCTCTTCTTCCTATAGGTAAAGCTTTAGTCAATGTATTTAACAATTTTTAAACACAGCAGAGCTTGCAAGACTCTTGAGAACAATCTGGCTTGCCCTCCATAGCAGYGCTGAATGGACTTTTTATTACTGACCACATCACTTCAGCTCCAACTTGCATGAAAAGCCCTTGAGAAATACATCAGCCTTGCACTGTGTGTTTACAAAACAGAAAACAAAGAAGTACTCATCACTAGCTCTACTAAAAAACATCTTTCGAAGAGACACTAAGAGAATGAGATTTAAAGTTTTAAAATCCTTGATTAGAGAGTAGAGACAAYSTCTGCAGTTACTCTCATTACAAAAATTAACTCAYRCTCAAAATGAACAATTTAGCCAAGCTCAYACATTTACCAGCATTAAGTAGGTACATGCATGACCTCATGACCGAGATAAATGTATCATGTGCAAAAACACGTAAGCAAAAGCCAAATAAAAGCCTTGTACTAATTTAAATTTTAATTCAGACTGAGGAAAAAGAAACAGAAATTAAAGGCTTGTCTAAAGATTAAAAGGAATTACAACAGTATTTCAGACAGAAAATTTAAAATTATCTGTAAGCATAAACAAAGAACTTGAAATATAAAGATATAAAACATGGCCACCTTATACCAGCTACAAAAATAAGCTAAGCAAGAGTTAAAACAGGAAAAACACTGAACTTGTCAAAAGAAACTACTTAAAGGTGAAAGACAGAATCATTAAAATCTACATTTAAGAAAAGACATCAACATTTCTCAAAATAACTAATCAGTTCCATAAAAGTACACCTTATAAAAAAACAGAATTTTTTTTCATTTTCAGTGCCTTCTCAGTGCCTTGCTATGTTCCATGAAATAGATACCTGTCCAGGGCACAAGTAATTCCAATAAACAATAWATTTTTCACCAACTATAATGTAAATCAAGAGTTAAGAGCTATAACAACGGAATTCATTGTTATATTTCACTAATAATTCTCAATTGTGTGCTAGACTCCTGCACACATTTTGCTGCGTGTTCAGACACACAGACTCCTGTATTTATATGCTCCTACACAGAATAACTTCTATGTGCATGACAGCAAACCCTTTCTGAAGAGTTGGCCTGGAATCAATGGTAACTTGAGATGAAAACATGTAAGTAGAAGACACAAGAAGGGTGTGAACTACCTGACAGAAGAGCGTGACATTTTAAAGAAAAGAGTGAAAAATTAAACTGTTTCAATTTAKAAATGCCTGCTGGTTCTATCAAATTACAACAAAGGTAGAAAACCAAGCATTTGCTCCCCTCATGCAGGAAGTTATACACATTACAGCACATTTAACAAAGATGTAGCTTGAGAAACACACTCATTTCATGGCAATTATAGTGGAGCTGAGTACTCATCCTATTTAAAAGTTTTTATACACCTGTCATTCTTGACAGCGTCAGTGATTCATCCCYGGGAGACACCATGCTCATTTCAATTTGTCTGTCGCCTCAGCTGAAAAATCTGTTTCCCTGCTGAATAGTCACAAGGATACTGCCCAACAACCTGGGCATCCTTCCTACACACTGAGAAAAAGACATCAGATAAGGGGTTTGTTAGCAAGRTGAGGTCTGGATTCCTCAGAGCTCTTTGATGGAATTAATTAATTCTGTTGAGATGATTCATTCAGGTGCAAAGGGTTTCTACAAACAGCTTCACTGACATCTCATGAAATCAGCTGCTAGCTAGAAGGCTTAGCCTTGCAAACTATTAACAGACTAACCATGCTACTCTCAGTTGTGCAGAGGAATATTCTTCCCCCTTTAAAGAGCAACTGTGTTGTTCCATCCCACACAGGTAGTTTAAATCCTCCTGTAACACCATCCATACATCACAACATAAAAGGAGCACTAATGATCCTTAGGAAGATGTCTKTGCCAGTAATTCATGAGTCAGGATTTTTTAATTTATATTAAGTCATTATAATTATAACTTCACTGCCATGTCCTACTATTTCTGGCTATCTATAGGAGAATAAAGATGTCCCCAGCTGCAGCAGCACAGGATTTGTGTATACTCCAGTGAGAAAAAAACACAARAATATGAGCAATTATCACAATAGGTAACGTCCAAGTTATATTTAGAAAAAAACTACAGGAGCAAGGGACAAACAAGCAGTCACATTCAAAATACAGGTCAAGACCTTGCTTCCCCAGGTAACAGAGAGATATGAGATAAAAATACCACACACACAAACTAGTGGAAAAGTCTTCTATAATAGGGAAGTTAGCAATATATGTATACATACAAACTTACAGGTTGTTGTAATTCTGCTTCATCCCAGGCTCCCCAGCCACCATCTTCCCAGCTCGTTGATTTGCCTGCTTTAAGTGAAAAAAGACTTGTCACATGAATACAGCATAGACAAGAAAATTATCATTTTCCTTTCCTCGCTAATGAATTACAGACTTTTTCATGGCAGATACTAAAGGAGTTCTACTGATAGAACTCTGAAGAGTCTTATTTATCTGCATTTTATTTGCTTCCATTTCTGACACTACAAAAGAGTAATAACAGAAGATGTACCCYATGTACAAACTGGAAATAGGTATAACACCCCCTATGCCACATTAATTCTGACAGACTATCCAGAACTGTGGACAAGCTTTATCTTAGTGCCTGAGACAACAGCCACTGATCATTCAACAGGGCTGTTCTCCACTAGAACAAATTATCCAAGCAAATTTTTTTTTCTCAGGTTCTCATGGAAATTCTCATGGAAAAGAGAGCTAAGACACATCTGTAGTTTTATACAGTAAGAGGGCATAAGGGGGGAAAGCCTAGGTGTCTACTTTACARAAACTCTCCAGCAGATAGAGACATAAAATCTCACTGCAAAATCTAAGCCTTAGTTTGATTTATGGAATTATTACTGCTCCAAAGACAAGAAAAGCCACATTTTGTCCATTTCAGGCGGCTACAAAGGGAAAAGACACAGCAGGCTTCCTAAAATCCCTCAGAACTTTCTGTATATGCCCCCAGATGCTTTACTAAGACAACCTGTAASCACATGAACCACATATGCACAATTTTATGAGACAGTATTTCTACACATGTGTAAAGTATCTTTTGTAATGTGGATTAWCATCCAGTTTAAATTAATTACAGGATCAGCCACTAGCAACAGAAGTTCATTTCAAAAGGGAACAATGGTACATGGATATTAATCTGTGACCACAAAACATCTGAGCCCAGAATAATGCAGATTCCACCAGCACCAGCAAAGCAAAAGCTGAAGTTTTGGCCTCTGATAAGAAAATGAGCACAAGGACCTCAGTCRTTCACATTTCAAGACAAGAGAGAGGAAAATTAATGAGATACTGATCAGTTTCAATTATGTCATTCAGAAACCTCAATGTAACCACAAGCTCACAAAATACTCAAAACACCTGAGAAAACAAGATTCATAGAGACAGGCCAACTTCCTAGTTATAAGAGTGAATGTAGAGGTAATTTTTTCACCTAAAACACAGAACTTGACATAAATTTAAAGCCAAAGGCATTTAGTAGTAGCAGATGTACAATTCTCAGACACTGCCACCATAGGACCCTCAATAAATATCACTCAAGTTCAGTACCAAAGCCAAGAACTGACTTCCATCCAAGTACGCACTAGAGTGAAATCTGAAGTAGTAGCATCAATAAGACTTCTGGAATTTCTTTCAAAAGGATTTCTCTGGAGTTTTTCCATTAACTGGTGACATGGCAAATTTGACCTTAAGAACAAGTTCAAACATAATGGCAAAATCAGTTTAAATTTAGTTTTAAGCAAGCAAGATTCTACCATTTTGCACGGTCAAACAGTATAGGCAACAAGGTTTGTATAAAGAACAATTTTATTTGGTCTAAAAACTTGTAGTTCTGTTATCACCAAGCAAGGAAAGGCTAACAACAAAACAGCAATCCGTAACCTCTCCGTTCAGGCAGATTTAAAATCTTCTGTATGCCTAATGAAGACAACCTTAAAAAAAAAAAAAAGACAAAAAAAAAAAACTTGCTTAAGCCAAAAACTTTACACCAACGCTGTTGAGCAGGTATTTTAGGAGACTGTGGAAGACAAAATACCCACTCTATTTTAACTTTGTGTGATTGAAAGGTCTGTACCATCAGAAAAATGGGCAAGTCAGACAGTTTTACTGCATCATCACCATCAATACAGATATAAYTGCACAGTTATTTTAGACATAACCACATAAGCAACACGCTTCCAAGGGTCAGTGTCATCTTGTATTTGAGGCTGAAAATTTTCCATTGTACATACAAGGAAAATTACGCCACATACTGTTGAATATAGTAACCACAAGAAGAAAACAGTAGTTAACATCAATGTTTAGAYTAGGATAGCTAATAAAACTCTGCTTCTGTTTGCATTTTATTATCTCAAAGACAAAAAAAAAATCTCCTTCCTATAAAATTCATGGGGAAAGAAATTTGTCCATGTGCCACGGTCTAGAGAGAAACAACCATACCCAAGAAACATAGTTAGGGCCAATGCCTTCCCTACAGCACAGAGAAGAYCAACCTTCCCAAGAAACCTCAGCCACTTCAATTCTGAGACTGAACACCCACAACAYAAAACTGCAGCTGTGAGGATTCTTTCTGCCACTGTGAATAACTATAATTTCATGGTAGCTGTCACCTTCCTGGGATGATACTAGATAAATGAAAAAAAGATGGGAAAATGATGTAATRGTGAGTCACCATTCCATTGACGCAGATCCACTGAAAACGCAGGTCTTTTGGAACCTTTGCAGACCCAYTCTGCAAAGCCAGCACCTCCTCCAGCTTACAAGGGTTTACAAGCTTGCTCCTTCACATCCATCCTCCACACTGCATAGGCCATCACAAGATGCACTATCATACGTGCTTCTCAAGCCCCTGCATCCATCTTGTCTTTCTTCCACATATTGTTTCTTTTTTTGAAATGAAATTAAAATTGTTTTCTTATTCACATTATGCTTATTATTTAGACATTTCACCTATGCAGTGAATAGTGAAGCAAGACAGTAAACAATCTCTGGAATAATGATCAGAGAAGGCATGGAGGAGACACTATCAAAAAGTAACTCAAAGCACCAGATATTCACCTGTGCCAACAAATTAAAAAGTATTCCATGGAGGCTGCCAGCTTCACAGCCTTTCCCACCCACCAGCACTTGATAAGGTTGGTCCAGTGAGAGTCCAAGTCCACTGGGTCCAAGTTCTGTTATGGTGAAGATTTTAAGAAATACCCCACYATTTCCTTTAGTAACATTACAGATTAGAACTAAAAACTGTGGAATGTAACACATTATCTAGTAACCAATACCTAAGCAAGCCCTAAACAGTTGAAACACAATCATTTTCTCCAGTCCCTCTTTGGGAAAAAATTTTAAAAACCAAATTTTCCTGCACAAATCTCTATTTCCATTCAACTCTACCTTTGACTAGTAACAGATGTCTTAAAAACAGTTTTCCCTGCTTGGATAAAGCAGCAATATTCCAGATTTTGCCCTTTTTTTCATGCATGTTTAGTGCAATCCTGATACCACTGGATCACATAATAACAGAAAAAATAGATGCAGTTTTTCTCTTTAGGCCAAGACATGGAGACTGACAAATACATTAGGCTATTTTGCCAACATTACTAGGAAGCCTCTCTTGAGACTAGCTGTAAGTTTGTTTCCTCTTCTCACTTCAGACATCCTTAAGTGGGGAAAAAAAACTCAAAAGCATTCAAACTAAGTTCGTTTCTTAATCAMAAAAATAACCACTTGAATATTTTTCTTCCTTAAGGTAGTCACAGTTGCTTTCAACAGAATAAAAAATGACTGAATGAAAAATTATCCAGATCCTACATAGATTTTTTTAAAGTAATACTGCAAAGCTCCATAGCTTACAATTGTAACTCAACTTCAAAAACAAAGTTGACATAGCAGAGAGAAAAAAACAAAGCCCACAGGAAACAAATGAATCAGATTATATACAAAATATAGTATTCCACACTTTTTCTCAGATGCAAACAATGCTTTAAGCGAGAGCAAGAAAGAATGAAGGTTGTGCATTGAAGGAGGTGTTAAACCAGCAAAAACTCATCTGAGAAGATAATTTGGATGAAGTACTCTGATACCATTCTGTCACATATGAGAGTATGCCATTTACTCTTCCACATATCTGAGATGTATTTACTACTACAGATGTAACCCAATTCAGACATACTGCATATTTGAACAACATTTTACATGAAAACTGAAAGAAAGGACTACTAAATGTAAATAATACAATCTGGAAAGGGAGGATCTGATTAAAGAGGCAATRAAAAACAGCTTGTCAGAAGAGTATTCAATAGGAATATATAACTGATTCAATGAGATTGATACAGACAGAGTTAACAACAACCCTAGTGCTAAATGCAATCCAGAATTTCATTTTGTAATGTATTTTTTTCATTGTAACCTTGTCGGCAACTCTGGAATAAAAAGCCTGGCCTTCTACATTCCTGAATTACATCAGCTGATCCAGATGAAGTAAAATGTRTAACTCCAAAGATGTTTAGAGAACTGGGCCGAAGTGCACTTTTCAGGCTGCTATCAACATAACAAGGCAGGATTTCAGAAAGAAGCTTTTCTGATAGGCTTAAGTCGTCACATCTACTGTGAAAAGATGCAGCAAAGTGACACCTCATAGGTCTGAGCAAACTCTCAGGTGAGGGGGTCAACTTTCTTCTTCCCCTGAGTAAGAAAACACTCACTATCACAAATGTAGATATTCCTTGGGAACTCTCAAGGTCAAGTTTGAGTTTGTTGSCTTTTTTCCTTATTAATTTCATTTACATAACAGCAGATAAACACATCTGGGAAATAAAAATACCTGCACACCAAGAAAGAACTGTTTTTTTTTTGTTTCGCCTTAACACCCCCAAAGTTTATCAAGCAGCAATTCTACTTGGGTATGTCACTGAATTGTGATCATCAAGTGTATAAAATTACTTAATACGCAGTTCAGGCTGTGAGTATACTGGAAGAACAGAGACATACATCACTGTAAATAAATGGCAGCTAAATTCTTCAGTTTACAAAGATCATAGAAAATGTTATCTGTCTTGCTCTATTTTCTGCTCTTTTCAGGTAAACATCCATTAAATAGTTTCTGAATGCTAAATTTCTGTCATGCCTGCAAAGCCCTATCACATTTTGCAAATAAGATGGATTTTTTTGTTCACATATATGCCTTTTAGACAGCTGTATAACAGAGTTAACTGTTGCAGCTGTTTTCTGATCCAGCCAGCAGCAGCCCAAAACCTCTTCAACACAGCAAGATGTCAAATTAAATGGGATGCAAACACTTCCTATTCCCAGTATTTGCACATTTAAAACAGCAATTTTCAGAGCCACTTAGACACCACAMGGCTCAGGCTCCATAGATGATTTGTGCCTCATTAGCAGCACTACCCTTCCCAGACTCTTAAATTCTCATGCTTGTTTTAGTCCTGCTCATYAAAATATGAAAAAGCACTCAAACCTTTTTTTTTTTTTTCCAAAGAATAAAGATATAGCAACTCCATAAGAAGCATCTTTAATCAGCTTACTCTGTAATACCAGGTTTATTTACCTAAACCACGTGAGGCAAGATCCAGCCCAACCTGTTATTCTGATATGGGCAATAAAAAAGCAGCTCTATTTTGCTTCATGGCARATCAGTGGTCAGCACAAGCAGTCTGTGAATATTTCTTAAATTATTTCAGCAGGACATTATTAGCAATTTTAACAGATGATTGCATAACTCAAGCATCAAGCACTCAAACCCTACCAGTGTTTAGTGGACTGAGCAGGAAACAGGCACCTGCAAAACTGACTTCACMCAAGGGTCAAAGGAGGAGGACACCGTTTTTTTCTCCCCAGTTTACTAGACAAGTGTATCCTTTGCACAAACAAGACAGGCTGTTGGGCTACAAAAAAAAACCCATAAGTGAAGTTGTAGTTGATAGGATGTTTTCCATGATCTTGTTAAATGTGTTTAAATGCTTACCTGTACAAAGAAAGGCAAAACAAAAATCAAGTCCTCTTGGAACAAAAATCTAGATTTTTTTTTAGTTACCTACACCTGTATTTTTATTATATGCAACACTTTCATAAGCCTTTTCAAGTTGAATTTGAAATTGACAATCAGATTAATTTTTATAYAAATGAAATATACTATGTTGAATACAAAGTGATAAGTTACCAGTTTTTTACTCAAACTAAAGACATCTAACTTCAAAACTGGATTAAAATCATGGTATCACATGGAGATTTAGAAATGTATAGTGCTTGCATTTTCAGAAGCAAGCAAATTCTCTTCATTTAATATCTTACTGTAAAAATGCTTTTACATTAATCACCATAAATTTTATTGGAGCAAATACACTCACAGAAAATATTTTGGTTAGTTCTGTTAGAATCAAAATATGGTCAAAGAAAAACAGCATTAAAAACTTCTTTGCTCYATGACTAAGAAACAAAAAAAGACAAGGCCTACAGCCTCTACTAAAACTCCTAAACACCACACATTGAATATCCCAGAGGCACCTTTTCAAAAACATTTSTTATCCAAAACCTGACAGGAGTTCTTGAAAAATCTACTAAACACCTAAAACATTAAATTGTGACTAAAATAAGTTGTTAACTCCAATCTGCTTTTTTAAAATGAAAATATTTAATACATTTATTTCCCTAAGTTAGCCATCATTTTTCACTTAACTACAACCTTTAATATTAGCAAGGTTTTTCATACAAATGAAGTATAGCTTTAAAAAAAAAGCTACTGTATCTGCTGGTCCTCAGATAAAAAATTAAAAAATCCTTATAGTTTTAACATGTGTTTGCTGGTATTTATATAATCGTTTATATGAAAATAAACACAGTTTAAGTTTAGAACTAAAGCTTGATTTGAAACCAAATTAATATCTTCTCTGTTGAACTTACTAGCCTTAGTCTTTATTTTTTCCATGGAGTAAAAACATAAAAGCTGATTAAAATCCAAGTTTTAAAACATGCAACCTTATTAAACTGTTTTAAAACAGTACATTCTGACAACAGAAGAGTTTTTACCAAGGCATTCCCTGATAAAAAGCATTTATTTATATCTTGCTTAGTTAAAAATATTTGCCTTGGCCCTTTGTGCCATAGAAGTGCAACACACACTTAAAAAAACAAATAAAACCAGGAAAAACTTGCTTGGTTTCTCCTCAGTGCACAGCACAAGAAGCAGAGCTTTGTTGTGTGTTCTCACAATTCCTCACTTAAATTTTATTTACAGTGAAGAGTTCTTACATGTGAGCAATGTAACAGTCAAGGTAGGCAACAACCATACCAGAGAAAAGGGAGCAATTTTGGACTGCCATGCAACAAGTCACTTGCTTACTAAAAGAAATGAATGGATTAGTGTGTAGGTGAAAAAAGCAAAGGAAGAGAGCATGAAAAATCGAATTAAGTATTTCCAACGCAAGCAAGGACAGTGGGTGACCAAGAGACAGGCAGTAACTGCAGGATTCAGCACTCAGATCGCAGCCCAAGTTACAAAACAGCCCTGCAGCTTTGGCTGCTCAGCTGTCAGAGCACAAAGCAGCAGCAAAGCAGAATTGAAGGAAAAGCCTAATGAGGAACCAATCTCCGGTTCCACACAGCCAAACCCAGCTTCTTTAAGTCACGATAACTMCACAATTTAGTCACTTCTAATTTAAGATACCTCTGCAAGTTGTGGCAGCGCTTTGACCTCATCAAACACAAATACACCAACAATTTCTGCTTCAAAATCACTAAGTTACAATCTWAAGTCTAAACCACTTTGGGAATTCTCACTTGCTGATATTTACATTTCTTTTTCCTGAACCATGAAAACAGCTGTGGTAGCAAAAAAAATTACAGGCACAAAYCCAAAAGATTTCAATGAATCTAAATGAGCATTATTTTGAAAAWCACTCACTTCTGCCTCAATGACTGAATAAGCAACTACAAAAATAGTCCAGAATACAGCTTCTCATTAAAAAGGAACAGCAATACACTTTGGAACATGTATCTTGTTTGCTTCTATCATTTTGGTAGATTTTTTCTCTTTATGGTTGCCATTTGATAAATCTAATCCATTAAAACACTCAAGCTATTTTACACAAATGACTCTCATGCACCATCAAAYAAGTGTAAAATACWAATTTCTTTCCATACRTACTTCTAGAAACACRAACACATTCCAATCCTTCGCTTTTATACTCAGAATTCAAGATATACGAACAAGCCTTCTGTTTCCAGAATCCCTCCTTTAGATGCAGATGATACCAAAAAAAAGCCATATGGAACCTGTTACRCATTTTTCAGAGAACTATTAAAGGACAAGCACCACCAGCATCAGAAAACTGTTTTCTACCAAAAGTTTTGCACACAGAAGTTTTAGTCACAAAATTAACTATCTAAACAAATAACGTACTTTTAAATTTTTTAACCATTGTGTCTTCTTTTTAACAGAACCTGTAATTACAGGACAAAGGCCAACAGTTTAAAACAGGGAAAGAACGGATTTATACCATATATTAGGAAGATTTTTTTTTTTAATAACTAAGAAGATGAGGCACTAGGAGAAATTGCTCAGAGAAATTGCGGATGTCCAATCCCTAGAAGTGTTCAAAGGTAGGTTGGATGGGGCTTTGAGCAGCCTGGTCWGGTGGAAAGTATCCCTACTCATGGCAGGGGGGTTGAACTAGAATAACTTTAAAGGTCACTTCCAACACAAWCCATCCTATTATCTCCCATCTGRTAATTCCCCCACAGCCATTTYAAGTTTTCAAAATAAGCAYCTTGATATCTTCCTCTCAAAACTCTTATCTATCTACAGCTGCGAGTCCTTTTACAAGCATCATCCTTAACTTCTTCATTTTCCCTCCCTAGTGCTGCCAGAAAGCAAAAAACATCAGCTAGATATAGTCTGTATATATAGGGGGAATTATCTATATATACGTATACATACAGTGCACAGTTAACACATTATGGCAGTAACAAACACATGGCAGTGTTTCAATCCCCTGCGCTGTCTGTCCTGGCCACAAGAACACAGCTTCTGTGTCAGGCAGCTCAGCTTGCACTGTGCACTGCCTCATACAACAGAAACTTGGTTCACAACTTCAAACTGTACTTGCTTTAAGATTTGTTGTCTTTTAATTTAAGCTGCCAAGCTAAACCTTAAGCATAATTTCAGCACGTTCTGCATTCTTAGATAACCTTGCATACACAACGTGTACTGTCTTTATGAGAGCGTCTTCAGACAACTGCACTCTCAGCAAGAAACCTACAACTTTTAAAGTTTGGGACACGCAGGGTCAGTGCCAAACAGCTTCACCTCCACGCCACGTGGAAAGGAGTGACACCAGAGAACAGCTGGGCACCTGAAACTTCCGGACGCCAGGAAAATCTGACCTTGCAGGTGAAGAAGTGGCAGCTGTAGCGAGACACAGACCCTTTACCGCAGGAGCGATGCCGAGCACTCGGCGAACACRGCCACCCGCGAGCGGGCAGGGGGGTGGCAGCGCAGGACCGAGCGAGCGCAGGATCTGCAGGGACGGTCCCGCGGCCGGGCGGCCACTCGGGGGCGGCCACAGCCCCGCCACACGCGCCGGGCCCCAGCAGCCCCGGACTCACCGCTCTCCCTGCCGGCCGCGGCGCTGCCCTGGCGGCGGTGCGGGCACAGGAAGTCGCGGGTCAGCTCCAGGTCCTGGAAGTGGCCGAAGGGGACGAGGGCGCAGGACATGCTCCCGGTGTCGGTGGTGCCGCCGCCGCCACCCAACCCGGAAACGCTCGCGCACTTCCCTCAGCCCCGGCGCGGCCCCGCCAAGGCGCATGCGCGGCTCCGCGCCACCGAGGGGCGGTGCTGAGGGAGGGAGTGAGCGCTGACCGCACCGCGCCCCTGGGCTGTCCRTTCCCAGGGTTCRTCACACTKTGTGTGGAAATTTCTCCCRGTGTCCAACTTATACCCRCCATTTCCTCTTGTTCTGTYGCTGGTTGCCGGGGAAGAGAGGTCATCGCGCACGTTCCCACAACCTCCACTCAGGTRGCTGTAGAGAGCGGTGAGGTCAYWCCTGAAACTCCTTTTTTCCAGGCTAAACARCCCCAACTCCCTCAGCTGGATTCACCATCCAGGCCTRTTGATGAGCCAGCATGGCCCAAAACACCCATGTTTCTTTGATGAAYAGAAAACACCTCTAATGGTTAGTGAGAACAGGGTTTCTTTCACTCTTAATTGCTCTTGCAAATACAAAGCTTTTGTTTAGGTTTAATGTCAACCCATTTCTATTCCTCCTCTGGACACTTAGGCATCTGAGTGACAGCAGTGATTATGATRAGTGAGATTTGCTGTGGGGTGGCATCAGTGCAATGCTGACTGCTGATCCGAAGCCTCCAAAACGTTCTCTTTGGGTAARGACAAAAAAAAGAATGTGTGGGAAGAATTACGGTTGTTTTCTGGGCCCCACAGAAACACAAATTCCCCTGTGCATAAGACTTTACAAATTTTTTAATGAATCCTACGTGACTAGCCTATATATGTATGTGTGTGTGTATGTATATAAAAATTCAGTTTCTTGTTTTCACACAGGGCTCTTTTATGTGATAAATAGCAATGTRTGTCTTGAGTAAGCTAAAAGCAGAAATGACCAAGAAAGTCCAAGTTATCCTGYAAGTTTAGTTTGTTGTCTAGTTCTTCTGTGGTCTTTAAATACCTTCTAAGACAAAAGAAATTTTCATTAAGAGAAATTTTATCCCAAAGTGGGCTCCAATTGGATTGTCCTAAGAGCATAGACTGTAACATGTTATAAACTGCAGAAAATCTCTTGTGAGATTTGCAAAGAAACTGGTTTTAACTTACCCTGACCACTTTTTAATGTCTTCAGCTGTTCTACTTTGTTGCAGTGATGTAGTGGTTTAAAATCCAACAGAAAAGTCAACCCCACTGAAGCTGCCCCTCCTTCCCTGGCCCCTTCAAATAATGGACAAAATGCTAGGAAAGACCACAAGCAGGAACCACAATTTTACTGAAAATCTTGTAATAAATGCAATATCAATAAAAGAGGACACAAAGGAGGCAGTGCCCACAAGAGAGTATCCAACATGGAACAAACACTTCTTGAAGAGAGCCTGGAGTTATTTCTTTTTGCTAGCTTTAATATAATTTGTTCGATATAGTGCACTATACGATCCTGTACTATRCATTACGAGTAGTTTTAACTTTATACTGTGTAATAAATCTGGTTAAAATCTTTTATCCTATAATGTGTCATAATAAATAATTCATTTTATATAAATACACCTGAGGTGGCTGCAATGGGGCTCTTGGTGTCCATGGCACTTTATCTCAGTGCTGAGCAGCCACGCAGTTCTGACYCCTTCCATGTGCCCAGCAAAAAGACATGGATCTTTGTGCTTCCAGCACTCCAGATTTCATGTTGAAACCACAGTCCTACAATGAAGTGGGGGTTATTGAATTAAACAGTGCTAGAAACGCCACCTGTCTTTTCCTCTGTAACCAGGACAAGTAATCAGGGCTCAATGATAATATTGCCCTTGGTGACTAAAGGAACATTTTGTCTTCACATTTCAAATCTGTGGTTCCTCAGGCAATACACAGGTTAGATTTGAATTTAAGCAGATGAATAATCCTGTGKTAATTCAGTACAGAGTTGTTCAATCCTGTTTTTCTGAACAGGCATAGAATTACATGATGTGGAGCAATAGGAAGGATACCCTTTGAAAACAAGGTCAGAGTTGGAAAGTTGAGAGGAATGGATAATTGAGAGGAATGGATAGTGAATTTGCAGATGCTCTAATTAACCCTTTAAAGCCTGTAGAGGAAAATGTATTAATTGACATTTTAGAAGTATAACATTCACAGTTACCAGTAATGTCGTGTGAATGAACAATGAGCATGCAAGAAATTAAATTAACAACATGGTTTGTCATTCTTTAGGAAAGTGTTAATCACATGATGAAAATTTTCTTCATTAGAGACTAATGAACAGTGTAAGACCRTCATATGCCTGCCTGGTTTGCTGTGCATAAAGAAGTCAAGTTACAATCGGCCAAGATACCAATGAAAGCATAAAATAAAGCAATGAATAATTCAGCAAATAAGCTGATTTTTCAAGACTTGAGCACAGATTAACATGTAGAGTAATAAATTGCATTGTCATAGGTCCTGATAATCAAAGACTTTAATATGGTTTACAAAAATGTGTAATTAGGCTACATACAGATTTCCACTTTATGAAAAGCAGGTAATTAATTGTTTAGGGTCAACCCAAGAAACGACAAGAGGGAAAGTCTTCACAATGAGAGACAGCAGGTTTAGATTCTATATTAGGCAGAAATTCTTGACTCTGAGGGTCCTGTGGACTAGCACRAGTTGCCCAGAGCACCTGTGGATACCACATCCGTTGAAGTGTTCAAGAACAACGGCTCTGGACAACCAGAGCGAGGCTCTGGACAACCAGATCCACTTCAAGCCATTCCTCCCCGCCCATGGCAATAGGATGATCTGGATGATCTTCAAGGCCGCTTCCAACCCAAACTATTCTGTGGCTCCTTGATTCAAAGTTGTTCCTCCTGCCATGGACTCCCATGCCACAGGCCAGAGTGCCCAGAACACAGAACCTACTCCTTTGTGACATCAGCCCCAGGGCTGAGGGCAGTGTGGCTGCTGTGGGCACTGYGGCTCTGGCTGTGCTGCTGCAAGGAGCTCTCAGTGCCTGCAGCTGACTCGTGYCTCTGGCAGCCATGAATTGGCTGAGACCCCTCATCCTGCTGGCTGTGGCTGGACTGGCACACAGCATRCAGAACACCTGCGGGTAAATGGCCCCAGGCCCAGGGAAAGAGCCGTGGCAACACTTTGGGCTTTCCCTGGAGGAGGCCCAACTGTCCCCCATAACCGGGCCACAGCTTCTCACCTGCCATGGCAGTTCCTCAGTTCCTTGGCAGCAGCCAGGTGCTGGCACAGACAGACACACACCCCATGGGCTTCCCTGGCCTGCTGTGGGTGCAAGCCCTTGTGGGGAGGGCAGAGGGCTGAGCTCCAGCCTGAGCCACAGCAGGTGCAAATGACAGCATGGAAATGACTTTCTGCTTACAGGTGGACYTGTGGCCTCCGACCCATGGTGTCTGACTACATACCTCATGATTACGGCATGACACGCATCGTGGGTGGCACAGATGCTCMGGCAGGATCCTGGCCATGGATCGTCAGYATMCAGCATCCCTGGTTACCAGGCCTGAAACACTGGTGTGGAGGGTCTCTCATTGGCACTGAGTGGGTCCTCACAGCAGCCCATTGCTTTGACAAGATCAAGTAAGGAAAAGCCAATGCTTCCCAGCAGCCTCCAGCTCGSCATTCCCCAGCCCAAGGCGTGCAAGGGCACTCACACSTGCMAGAGCACTGCTCCCTCTCTGCCTTGCCAAGCAGAGGWCTGGCAGYTGCTGGGCTGCTGCAATGCCTGGCTCTGCTCCSTCTCAGCCCTCTCTCCATCTGCCTTGCAGGAGAATCAGCGTTATGAAGGTGGTGATTGGGGCTACTCAGTTGACACAGCCAGGCCCTGGGGCACAAGTGCGCCGGATTAAGAAGCTACTGCGTCATGAAAGCTATAAGAGAAGTGATATAAGTAACGACATTGCCTTGCTGCAACTGAACAAGCCTGTTGAGTGCAGCCCCTACATCCAGCTGGCCTGTGTGGCCGACCCCTTGCTAAGAGTCTCAGAGCTGCAAAACTGCTGGATTGCTGGCTGGGGTGTCACCTCTACAAATGGTCAGTTCCCAAGAGGGGCTCCTGCCAATAGAGCCAACTCAGCAAACTAGAGAGAGGCCTTGGGCTTCCCTCTGCAAATGTCTAAGCTGAAGTCAGGCTGTGGGACATACACCTCTGCAGACATGGGCCAGGGCTGCTCCC
The DNA here is from genome assembly GCF_030028575.1 of Malurus melanocephalus. Lineage (NCBI taxonomy): Eukaryota > Metazoa > Chordata > Aves > Passeriformes > Maluridae > Malurus > Malurus melanocephalus. The sequence continues at coordinate 119,341 of NW_026624200.1, forward strand.
CAAAGGCAGGCAGCAGAGACACAATGCTCCAGTGCTTCTGCAGAGGCAAAGCCACACCCTRGGGAAAGGGATTTCCCCCAGACAGGGGAGGAGAAGTGGCAAGGAGCTCCTGGGGGTTCATTTCTTTCTCTACTCACAGCTGAAGAATCAAGTGACATCCTACAGGAGGCCAAGGTCCATCTCATTGATCTCCAGCTCTGCAACAGCAGTGACTGGTATGCGGGGGCCGTCCACGTCTACAACTTGTGTGCTGGTTATCCACAGGGCAACATCGACACCTGCCAGGTAGGAGCGTGCCATGAGCCACTCAGCCCCCAGCAGCACGGGCAGCCCGGGCAGCAGTGCCCCAACACAGCCYGGTACCTGCTTTGCCCCAACACTCAGTCACCCTCCCAGTCCCGGCTCCCCACCACTGCTGTGGGGGCTTCTTCCACCCTCCCCAGCCACACCTGCTTGCCCAGGCCCTCCTTGGCC
>NW_026624200.1:124659-125549 GCF_030028575.1 Malurus melanocephalus
AGAAGGAGAAAGCTCCAGAGCTGGCAGGGGACACCAGCACCACCTTAACCCTCTGTGTTCCTCTGCAGGGTGACAGTGGTGGCCCTCTCATGTGCCATGACAACAACACTGAACAATGGTGGGTCATTGGAGTGACCAGCTGGGGAAAAGGCTGTGCCAGAGAAAAGAGACCTGGAATCTACACCTCCACGCAGTTCTTCTACGACTGGATCCTGGCCCAGATGGGGATGAGCCCATTTAGTACTTCTTGAGCAGCAGGACAGGCAGGATCCAGGGTAGACTGCAGTGCACAGCAACCATTCCTGCCTGATCCAAAGGCAGCCTCACTGTCCAAAGCCAGCTKTATCCTGCCCACACTCCTCTCCTGTGCCGGCAACACCCAGAACTGATTTAGTTGAAATAAAGTTATCTATGTTCACAGGGAACCATATTTTCAGTGCAATTTTGACTCCCGGACAAGGCAAGGACTGCCACTCTCAGCACCTGCAGAATGAGCCTGAGGGCAGAGCCATCAGGCACAAAGGGACAGAGTGGCTCCAGAGGGCTCCAGAGTGGCTCCAAAGGGCTCCAGAGTGGCTCCAGAGGGCTCCAGAGTGGCTCCAGAGGGCTCCAGAGTGGCTCCAGAGTGGCTCCAAAGGGCTCCAGAGTGCCTGGTCAGAGAGGAGAGTGCTCTGAGCCCCATGGGCTGGAGGAACCTGGCACATCAAGCCTAGGAAGAGGATAGGAAAGAACAAGGTCACAAGCAGCCACCTTGGGGACAAGTGCTCAAAGGCACATGGGCTGTGATTTGGGCCTGCTGTGAGCCTGGGCTAATGGAGCACACCTGGGAAACTGCCAAGCATGACAAGGGATCTCCTGACTGCTGATAGGAATGCCAGTGCCCTCATGCA
>NW_026624200.1:128124-129686 GCF_030028575.1 Malurus melanocephalus
GCAATAGTGAGTCTGTTCACAGAGAATCCAGCAGTATTGCCTTAAGGTCCCATCTTCGCTGCTGAGGAAGCTCSCCCCTAAGACCAGATAGGAGGCACAGGTGGCTCCAGCAAGCCAATGGGTGGCCCATTTGATTCCCTACACACACTAAGTCCCGTTCCATACCCATTCAGCGCCAGGGTTGCCTCAGCAGACTCACAGATGTCTCGCTCCTCAATGAGCCACCAGCTCTCGCTGTGGCTCTCAGTGTCCATTCCCCTGGCCAGTGCCACAGCTCCCTGTGCCCTCCCTTATGCAAAGGGTGGGCAGTTCWYGSCCTCTGGTCCAGGGCTCCCTCCAGCCAGAGCTCAATCTGCAGCTGGCACTGCAGCTGCACACCCAGATCCCTGCCCTGAATGGATTCCTCAGCAGCTGCCTGCCTTGGGGCCTCATCCTGCAGCAAGAGGAGCCTCAAGAAAGCTGCAGAAAGCCTTCTTACAAGGGCAGGCAGTGATGGAAAAAAGGGCAGTGGCCTTCCAGTGACACAGGGTAGGTTTAGATGAGAAACTCAGAAGGAATTCTTGACTGTGAGGGTATTGAGGCACTGGCATGGGTTTATCAAGGACAAGTTTCTGAGCCAGGCTCTGGACACTCTGGACTGTGTCTAGTGCAAGCCTTCCCCATGGCTGGAGGTCAGATTTAGATGACCTTCAAGGATCCTTCCAACCCAAACCATTCTAAGACTCCTTGATTTGATGTGACTCCTCATCCTTTGGGCCCCCATGCCACAGACTGCAGTGTCCTGAACACAGAACCCACCCCTCCATGACATCAGCCCCAGGGCTGAGGGCAGTGTGGCTGCTGTGGGCACTGCAGCTCTGGCTGTGCTGCTGCAAGGAGCTCTCCGTGCCTGCAGCTGACTCGTGCCTCTGGCAGCCATGAATTGGCTGAGATCCCTCATCCTGCTGGCTGTGGCTGGACTGGCACACAGTACAGGGGACAACTGTGTGTGAGTGGCCCCAGGCCCTGGGAGGGATCCAGGGTCACACTTTGGGCCTTCCCTGGAGGAGGCCTGCCTGTCCTCTGTGGCTGGTCCACAGCTTCTCGCTCACCATGGGGCAGCCTCAGTTCCTTGGCAGCAGCCAGGTGCTGGCACAGACAGATACACACCCCATGGGCTTCCCTGGCCTGCTGTGGGTRCAAGCCCTTGTGGGGAGGGCAGAGGGCTGAGCTCCAGCCTAACCCACAGCGGGCCATGGAGCATGATGGAAATTACTTTCTGCTTGCAGAGCAAACTGTGGGGTCCGGACCATGGCGGCTGACTCGGGGCAGTGGAGTCATGACTTCAGCATGACACGCATTGTGGGTGGCACAGATGCCAAGCCAGGGTCCTGGCCCTGGATTGTCAGCATCCAGCATTCCAGGATATGGATAGCAGGCACAAAACATCTGTGTGGAGGATCTCTGATCAGAGCACAGTGGGTCCTCACAGCAGCCCATTGCTTCGACTTCATCAGGTAACAAGGGACAGGTAATATCAGGTGCCCTGTCAGCAGTGTGACTTGCTGTCTCCCATCCCCTTT
>NW_026624200.1:131206-133004 GCF_030028575.1 Malurus melanocephalus
CCTGGAATCTACACCTCCACTCAGTTCTTCTACGACTGGATCCTGGCCCACATAGGCACAAGCAATACTGAAAATGCTTCTTGAGCAGCAGGACAGGCAGAGGATCCTACTGCAGTGCACTGCGACTGTTTCCTGCTGGGGAAATGCCTGCTGATCCAAAGGCAGCCTCTGTATCAAAAGCCTGCTCCGTCCTGCCCACACTCCTCTCCTGTGTGCAGGCAAATGCTGGAGCTGATTTAGTTGTTGAAATAAAGTTTCCTATGTTAACAGGGAAACATTTTTTCAGTGCAATTTTGACTCCTGGGCAAGGCAAGGACTGCCACTCTCAGCACCTGCAGAGTGAGCCTGAGGGCAGAGCCATCAGGCACAAAGGGACAGAGTGGCTCCAGAGGGCTCCAGAGTGGCTCCAAAGGGCCCCAGAGTGGCTCCAAAGGGCCCCAGAGTGGCTCCAAAGGGCTCCAGAGTGCCTGGTCAGAGAGGAGAGTTTCAGCCACCTCTCTTGCACAGCAACGTCCAAAACCATCTGGATGGCTTTGAACTCTGCAATTTGACTGGATCCACCTCCTTTGAGAATAACTTCTGCAATTCACCACATAGGGTTCCATACAGCTGCTTTTCCTTTCCTACTGGTCCTGACAATATGGCAGGRTCTGTCAGTAAAGAGTGTGCAACGTCTTTCACTCTCCTGTAGCTGGTTATATAGTGGGGCTTCCTCAGCTTGTGTCACCTGCACTTCTTGGTCTTCTGATGACTATCAAAAACTCACCCTAGGATTSGTTTGTGATGAATTCCAAGATTGCAGGGTGATTTGGGTTTCCTGTTTGAGCTCACTGTGTAATGAGGGCAATCCATTTACTCCAGGTAGCATCTCTGGCATGATGTGTTGCAGGGACCTTTCCTTTAAACATCCAGCCCAGCACTGGWAGTCGAGGTGCCAGAAGGAGCTGTGCTTCAATGCCACTCACTTCTGAGGCAGCTTGAGCCTCCTTGTCACAACACTTACTTTCTTGTCCCCTCCTTCCTAYTGCAGAATCACTATGGCAGGGGCATACACTTGTGGCACAAGTTATGCAAGGTTGAGCCACATCAGTACCGTACATTTTACCATGACTCGACTCTTAGTGATTTGATATCAACTGAGAAAAGGATCTCTAGCACAGCCAGTTTTGTCAAGTGTTGGATTTCTTGCTTCATGGCCTTTCAAATGCCTTGCWGCAGCTGGAGATCTTCTAGGCAAAGGTCTCTTTCCTTCACACTTGTTAAGAGCCATGTCCAGAAGYTGAGAGGTTTGGGCCTCCTTGCAATCTCCTGGTCAATAGCCACATCACGTGACAGAGATCCCAAATGGCTCACTTCAGTACCATCCAAAATCATACCATCGCCTGCCATGTCCCAGATTCAGACCAATCAAGCTAATATAGACTTGTTGGGCCATTCAGGGAGACATTTTCTCAGATTGTGAAGGCTTTCTACATGGTCGTTATTTCTGGCTCAGAATAATCTGGCTCAGATTCCCCTGTTGGCTGTGAGGATCATGGCATCCCATCATTATCCACTGGGYGAATGGATTTGGTTTTGTGTCTCCTTCTCTGGATTGAGGCAACTGCTATTGGCTTAGACTCCTCGTTTGGTTTAGCCACAGCCTGAGTGACTGGGGTGTCTGCTGATTCATCCTCCGGCCCCTCTGGCTCTGTCTCCTGCCCTACAGTATCAAACAGTGTGCAAAAAACATGAGCCAGGGCCCAGCACATTGCAGTGAGCTCCTCTTCTTTAGGGCTGTCATTGCAATTTTCTTTCA
>NW_026624200.1:133384-135977 GCF_030028575.1 Malurus melanocephalus
GGCATCTTTAACATCCAGAGGGAATGGAATATTCTCAAAAGGTGATGTGTCAGATCTGAAGGGGAAGAAGGAGCTTAAAGGCTAGAAAAATCATCCCCTAATTTTCCCCCAGCAGACTGAGTATAATTATTAATAACCCCCCCAAAAGACTGCTGAGACCAGCATGGGAAAACAGCAGAGAATACACACCCCCAATAACTCTCATTGCCTCTGATGTTATCTTTTCATAAATTATTAGCACAGAGCATATCAAGGCAGGAATYCTGTTTTGTGCCCCTGATAAGAAGAAGATATATACTAGAGCTAGGATTGCCAGTATTTATGAATAAGCGCACATGCCTAGGTGCCCGGAAGCCATTGTTGAACCAGGCACCATGGTGACCACGGTATGTTGTACCCGACGCAAAGTCTTTCAGACAAGAATTTTATTTTTTTTTTTATTTTTCACTGTCTCTTGCCTGCTTAAGTAAGGCAACAAATTTTGTCTCATTTCAAGACAATTTAAAAGAGAACCATCTGGGTTATCTCCTTTAGATTTCCAAGAATCCCTTTCCACTAGCAAGGAATAAATACTAATAAATGAAAGTGGAAAAAAGAATAACAATGGCTTGTTAGTAAACCAAATGCCAATAGGAAGAAGAAAACAAGTAAATAACTTGTAGGTATCAAAGTGTTAGACCTCACCACCCCACCAGAACAAAAAGAAACCCAAAATGCTGGAGAATACCCATTCCTGATACATGACACAAGATGGCATCAACTTCTCCCCCTTTGGAAGGCAGAAGTCTCATGGAGCAGATGAAGGCCAGCAGCAGACCTAGGCCCAGTGGCTCATCTGATGCCAACCTCCTCCCCACGGCAAAGAACAGCAGAATGGTCATAGCAGGCAAAATAGCTGGAATGAAGCCACTTGGTGTGTTCCCTTCACAGGCTGGCGTGGTTGACAGCTCTTTGGGTTGGAGCAGGGCAGCTCCGCTCACTGCTGGTGTGATGTYGCTGGTCTCAGCTAAGCAACTACTCAATTCACCACAAGGCAGCCCAAAAATTACTACTACAGCTTCTCTGAGACAAGGAAAGGAAAAGCTTTTGCCTAGGTAAAAACCAAGTCAGCCAAAATAAAACCACACCACACAGAGCTCCGAAAAACCTGGGCCGGCAACTTTTAAAAATCACCCATGCAAAAGCAAAACTTTCCCCCTGGCCTCACACACAACAGGTCCGGGATTGCAGAGTCTTCCAGATAGAGTAACAATTTCTGGAAAGAGAGCAGAGGATCATGGAGCACACTATCATAACAAATCACTCCTAAGCACTGAGGCACAGTCAGGGAAGCATGGAATTCTGTTTTTCTTGTAGTGAGGATCAGTACAGAAGACACAGACACCAACTACAGGAATAAATGTCATTTAGTGTAATTCAAAGGAATAAATGTCATTTAGTGTAATTCAAATCTGCAAAGAATTACAAAAGGACAAGATAAGCTATGCATGTAATCATTACAACAAAAGATTGCCTACAGTGATGAAGAAAGAGACATCACTGGTTACCCTAATACTTGAGCATCCCCCAGGTCTGCCCATCACCTGGGGAAGCCACTGTCACACTGAGGGACTGGAGAATCACTCCCAGCAACTGGGAAATCCTGCAGTGTCCTACAGGCAACCAGGCTTCTGACTGTGCTCTGAGAGGGTCCTGTTTTTATACAGCTGAGTAAAAAAGATACCAAAACGTCTAGTGCAGGAACATCAGGTTTTGTTCACCTRTAGGGRTGCTCCCAAGGCCTGGGAGGGCTCCAGGAGCAACCAAGGGAGTTGTCTTTCATTCTACACCGAAAACAAGGCCAGGTGTGGCCTTGTCCACWTTCTAAACATGGAAACATAAATCCATGTTGTGCCAGTGAGGGGATATAGATAACATTTGGTTGGAAGGCCCATCCAGAGGCCAACTTTTGGTCAAGGCCTGTTGACSCGGCCTCAGTTAGGCCTTGTTGTTCTGGACTTGGTATCTCAATGCCCCACCCCTCACAGTGTTCATGGACAACTTTCAAGCCAGGCTCTGAGAAATGTTGTCTAGTGCAAGCCATCCCTCCCTGCCCATGGCAAGGGGTCAGAGCTGGATGATTTCCAAGTTCCCTTCCAACCCAAACCATTCCGTGGCTCAGCGTTGATTCAGCGTTGCCCCATCCCCAGGGGCCCCTGGGCCGCAGAGCCCCGAGCGCGGAACTCACCCGTCTGTGACGTCAGCCCCAGGGCCCAGGGCACCACGGGCAGCGCGGCCGTTGTGGGCAGTTCGGCTCTGGCTGTGCTGCTGCAAGGAGCTCTCAGTGCCTGCAGCTGACTCGTGCCTCTGGCAGCCATGAATTGGCTCAGACTCCTCGTCCTGCTGGCCGTGGCTGGGCTGGCGCATGGCACATGGGAGACCTGCGGGTAAGTGGCCCCACRGCCACAGTCCGGGCCTGCCCAGGGCCCAACTGTCCCCCATGRCCAGGCCACAGCTTCTCACCTGCCATGGCAGTTCCTCAGTTCCTTGGCAGCAGCCAGGTGCTGGCACAGACAGACACACACCCCATGGGCTTCCCTGGCCTGCTGTGGGT
>NW_026624201.1:0-3918 GCF_030028575.1 Malurus melanocephalus
TTAAAGGTGGGGACATGTGACATAAAACCAGTGTCAGAATGGTTTGTAGGGTACAGAGAAGGCAATCACATCCATCTCAACCCTCAAAATCCAGTGGGTACCTGGAGCAGGTGCCAGGTGATCCGGACATGGCACAGGAGGCTCCTGCCGTGGTAGCAGCTCTGAGCACGACAGAGATGGTGCTGGGGGTGACAGTTCCTGTCCTCCAGCCTCAGCTCTGACAGCTCCTCACAGAAATCTGTATTTATTGCGACTCCAGTGAGACACAGGAAACGAGAAAGGAGCCCCAGGCAGGAGCTGGAGCGTTTGCTTTGCTCTCCCTGCGCTGCCCTGCAGGCTGGACGGTGGCAGAGATGAGATAGAGGAGAGATGGATTGGCTGCTGAGCTCACTCCTTCTCTGCCATTAATCAGCCTCTCTCCTCAGATCATTTGTATAAAGTATAACTTAAAGCAAAACAAAGCCTGTGGAGTGATTCCTGCCCTTATGAATTTTTAATCCAAGCAGGACAGCAGATAAAGGCTCTGCAAACGTGGCTGCTGCGCCTTCCAGCAGCGGCCGATTAATTACGGGATCGGCGATTTGGGAGCGGCGATTCGGGGCCTCCTCATCTCTCCAATCAATCTCCTGTGTCCAGTGACACAAAGAGCTGCCACTGCACAGGCAGAGCACAGGGGACAGCTCTGCCCTCCCTGTGGGAATGGCTTGGTCTGGCTGAGGGACTCTGCTGCCAGGCTCCCAGAGCAATTCCTGCTGGTTCAGCTGGAGCTGTGCGTGGCACTCTCAGCCCTGCTCAGCATCCCTCCTCCCAATGCTCAGAACTGTGGAGGGCTGGATAGCTGAGAGGGGTCGCGTGGACATGTTGCAGCTTGGTGAGATGGAGGAATGCAGGTGTCGCACTCGGCTGGAGTGGTTGCTGAGATTGTGTGAACAATTCTTCCGAAGCAATAAGAAAGCAATGCAAAGACATCATGTTTTTAAGCCGCTAGAAACTCCCTACAAGATACTCGTGTTGGTTAGCCCTGGGAAAAAGTGGAAGTAGATAAGGGAAATTGGCAAGTGAATCATTAAAGGTGGAGTTGATGTTTAGGATGTGGACCTATGAGATATATAGCAGAATATTATTACAGAATAATAGTATTACAGAAGAATAGTATTACAGAATATGTATGAGCTAATTATGTGTGCTATAAAACTTAGACATTGTTTGCCATAAATCGAAGTTCACTTATAACTCATATTGAGTGGTCTGAGTCTTCCCTTCTGCGACACAGAAAGACTGGAATGTGGTCCTTGACACCCCCTGGAATATTCCCTGCCCTGTCCCCAGGGCTGGATCCTGTGCTGGAGCAAAGCAGGGGCTAAACTGGATCTAAAGCTGCACCCAAAACCAGGCTCCCAGTGGAACAAACTAAGCACATTTCTTAATGAAATTAAGAAATTCTAAGACAGAACAGACAGCTGTTCTGTCTTAGAATTTACTTCCAACTGAGGCATCAAAATATTGAGCCCATTCCTCAGTATCCTACAGAAGGCCTGGCCACAGCTATCGATGCAGAACAGTAACTCAATCACCAGCACCCTTGGGTCAATATGCTTTCGACATTATCTCAACAGAAAAATTTAAATTTCGGGTTAGTTCCCCATCTGTTTATTTAATACCAATGCATTAGGAATGTTCTGCCCTTGGCAATCAATGAAACCAACTCTGCCGTGGGGTTTGGGCTCAGCTCTACCCTTTGAAGTGAAGTCAGGTATAGAAATCTGTCTGCGGTTCCCTCTGTAACAGTTTGTTCTTGGGAAAAAAAAAAAAGAAAAAAAAAAAGAAAAGTTTGAATGTTATGCTCTGATTCTGATCCTGAATTCTCTCTAAACCTATTGTAGTCCAAAAAAAAAACCCCTTACAGCTGAAAGCAGCGCTCAGCTCGGGGATTTGGCAGGTTTTTCTCACCGATACAAATGGGGATTAATGAACAACCTCTGGCTGCCCTCGGAGCCTCCGGGGTGCCAGCCCGATGTCRYGTCTTTGAAAACATCCCGGTGARSTGCAGGCAGTGGGAGCTGTGGGGTTGGGACTGCAGCTGCCAGAAGGAAGGTGCCCATGAATAACAATCCATGGCAGCTGCAGAACTGCCGGCCCCATGCTCACCCCAGATGGGGCTCTGGAGTGCAGGGAGCTCTGCACCCACTCTGCAGGGCAGGAAACTGCCAAACACAGGGCTCAGACCCAGCAGCCTCCTCCAGAACCTGGAGAAAAGGAAACTCAGGGGTGACCTTATTGCTCTCCACAACTGCCTGAAGGGTGGCTGTGGTCAGGTGGGGTCGGCCTCTTCCTCCAGTTAGCCAGAACAAGAAGACACAGCCTTGAGCTGCACCAAGGGAAATGTAGGATGGATATCAGGAAAAAGTTTTTTATGGAAAGAGTGATAAAGCACTGGAATGGTTATCCCTGGTTTGGGGCAGTAAAAGCACTTATTGGTGTCAGACTAAAATGAAATTAATAAAAGCTTGCAAAAAAAAAAAAAATCTGTCAAAACTGTTTGTTTCTGTGCTTGAAAGGCTTGTTTAGTAAGCAAAAAACAAAGGAAGAGGATGAGATTAATTCCAGTGGGGAAGCGGGGGGAAACCCCAAAACAAAGAGCTACAGAAGCAACACCGTAAATCTGACAGGATGAGGTCATTCACCACAGAACTGTGCAGCCATTCCCATCCCATCCCAGTGCTCACCATTCCCATCCCAGTGCTCACCATTCCCTTCACTATTCCCAGGAAGGTGCTGGACTCACCATTCGTGGACATGTTTTAAAAAGATTGGATCTGGTGCTTGGTGCCATGGTTTAGTTGAGATGTCAGTGCATGGATTGACCTGGATCTTGAAGATCTCTTCCAACCCTGGTGGTTCTGTGATTCTGTGATTCTGTGATTCTGTGATTCTGTGAGCAGGCACAGATCCCTGGCAGCCACAGGGAAAGCGCCCCAGGGGCCTGACTCCCTTCCAGCTGAGGAGAGGGAAATAATGGATGGGGAGAAACGAGATAATAACAAATCCTGTTCTCAAGTCTTTAATAACGAGGCTTTGTTGTAAATCCATCACAAAGAAACATTAATATGGAGCCACCAAATAGGTCAGGTTAATTACATCATCTGAAAATGCTGTGATACCTCCAGCCTTCATTAAAAAAAGAATCAAATCCCCCGGGAATGGGAGAGATGGGTTTTTTTTCTAATTAGTTGAGTATTAAAATCTCTGTGCTAACATCTCCCAGTGTTCCTCTGKCTGAAGCAGGATGCTACATTTGACAAAAGCTGCCATTTCCAGGTAAGCAGCGATCAGGGCTGATGATCTGAGTGTCTCTTTGCATCCTGCACTGCTGGCCCAACCTGGAGCCATGGAAAAAGCTCCACTGCCTGCACAGGTTTTGAGCCAGGAGACGTTCCAGGGCCTCGGAGTGAGCACCTGCCCTCATTGTGCTCTGTGTGCACATCCCACATTCACATTCCCAGCCAGGAACACAAACCTGGCCAGTCTGGAACCACGGGGAGGAGAGAGCTGGGAGGGCTCTCAGCTCATCCTTGGAATCTTGAGTGAATTTAGGGGAGACACTGAAYTCTCCCTCACCTCCCTCCCTGGCCACAGTGCTTCCATTTCTCAGGTTTTCAAAGTCAGTTTGGTTCTCAGAGCTTCCTAAACTCTCCCCAGACCTGCATTTCTAGGAAAAAAAACCCAAAAGTTGAAAGTCCCTTGAGCTTTTCAGCTGCAGAAGATGAGCCACATCCCAGGAGCTCCAAGGTGAAAGCACAAGAGCCAGGGCAGCTCCAGAGGTGGAGCTCGGGTTGAGTACCCAGGTGATGGAGTTRTAGCACAAAAATGGGAATATTCCCACAGCCAGCTCAGAACAGGAACACTTCTGGCTTGGGA
>NW_026624201.1:5328-13964 GCF_030028575.1 Malurus melanocephalus
CAACCAGCTGGACAGGGCTGTCCAGACCCAGTGTTGAAAGGGAAAGAATCTTTTCAAAGGGAACAAACATTTCCCTGGAACAACTAAATCCCTTTTGAAACATCSTCCTGTTGGGTTTCATATTTTGAAAACTCAAAACATTTTTCAATTCTCAAAACACCTTTTTTTTTCTCACTTTTCATCCAAAAATACACTTTCCCCAGGAACTGTTATTATTTTATCACAATATATTATCCCTCCTCGTCTGTACAGTATCAGTGATGTACTACGGAGTTCTATTAAAATCTCTATTTATACTTTCCTCACTTGGAGCCACAGCATTTTCACCGAGCAGCGGTGACTCCGGCAGATCTGCAAGATGTCACTGAGGTTCCTGCAGCCGAAAAAAAGGTTTGTTTAAGTCTCCAACAATTGTTTTGAGCTAATAATTGCCAGGTGGGAGAGCTGTGAGTCACCCAAGCTCTGGGATGCTGTGACCTGCAGAGGCACCTGGAGGAGGCAAAGGTTATTTAGGAAAGCAGCATTTTCCCTTGATGGATAAACACAATTTCTTTGTGCCARGCACCATGGGGCTGACAGGAGTGCCGAGTGTGACATGGAAAAGTGGTGGGTGTTGTCACTAAGCACATTACACTGACGGGAAAAACACAGGGCTCACAGACAGCCGAGAGGCTCACTGGGATAAAGGAGCTGCTGACAGCTCCTGCTCGCCCTGAGGAACCTCCACATCCACCCAGAGCTGAGGAGAACAGCCCTAAAATATGGCTATGGAGCAAGGCTGGACAACTGCCCCAAAGCCAGGCTTGGCTGCAGTAAGGAACAGCTTAAAGGGTTCTGTGGGGGAAAAAAATTAAGAAGAAAAGAAAGGGGAAAAAAAAAAGGAAAAAGATTGCTTTCTATAAATAAATGTGGGCAGGGAAAGTGCTGGGGAGGGAGAAGATCTAACAGACAAACTTGGCACRAGAACAAAAAGTAGGCACTAGCCATGAATAAATTCCGAGTGGAAAACTGAAGGAAGTTTCCATCCAGCCAAGGAACAAAAGGCTGGAACAGGSTGGCCCGAGGAGAGGAGAAGTGATTGGAGCGAAGCTGAAGGGCAGGAGAAAGGCAYGGGGAGAGCAAGGAGCTGCCCAGGGTGTCCTGTGGGTCCTGCACAGCACCCGGGGCTTCTGGGGAGTCTGCGGCACCACCCCGTCCCAGGGGAGATGGATTTTGGGGGAATGGGCTTCAGGGAGATGGATTTGGGGGAATGGATTTTGGAGAGATGGATTTCAGGGAGATGGATTTCGGGGAGATGGATTTTGGGGAGATGGATTTTGGGGAGATGGATTTCAGGAAGATGGATTTTGGGGAGAAGGATTTCAAGGAGAAGATGGATTTKGGGGAGATGGATTTGGGGGAAAGGATTTCAGGGAGAAGATGATTTTGGGGGAGATAGATTTCAGGGAGCCCATGAGGACCCATCCACCCCTCGGAATCCCCTCCCTCAGAGCCTGGTGGGACATTTCCCCCCTGGCATTTTCCCTCCTGCAGCTCCTGGCTCAGGAACACCTTGCCAAGGTCAGAGCCCTTGTGGTGCTGCCTTTGGGAGCTCATGGAACACCCTCAGTGGGAAAGGGGATGGCTCTGACAGCTCAGCTCCGGGCTTAGGTATCAAAAGGTTTGATCAAAAAGGGGCTTCTCAGAGAAATCCCTGTTCCTGCTTGCCAACAGCAGCCTTACCTAAAGCCTCTTTTTGTTCTCAYTTATCCCATGGCCTGGGGCTCCTCTCCTCATAAGATAACGGGGCAAGTGAAGAGGGATTTTTGAACTCTGAATTTTTTTTTATCACTGGAAAAAGCTCAGGACAAAATTAACAATAAAGTTACTTTGCAAGGATYTGAAACTTTTTTTGGAATATGAAATCAAAATAAAGCTGTCTGACATAAAATRAAACATTGATGGATTTTTCTGCTTTAAAATCTGAAATTAAGTTGAGAGGGAAGCATTTCAAATGAAAGCACATTTCCASTGGAAAAACTGAAAAACTAAAAACTGAAATTGAGATCTGCAAAATGAAATATTTTTGCCTATTTTTCTTAGCAATTCCCTCCCTTCTCTTCCAATCTAACAGACTTTTGCCTGACCATTGTCATTGTTTTCCAATAAACAGTTCTGCAGAAATGGCTTCCAGAGGGCAGGGATGGATGGGATATTGGGAAGGAATTCTTCCATGGGAGGGACTGGAATGGAATTCCCAGAGCAGCTGTGGCTGCCCCTGGATCCCTGGCAGTGCCCAAGGCCAGGCTGGACATTGGGGCTGGGAGTGACCTGGGACAGTGGGAGGTGTCCCTGCCATGGCAGGGGTGGCACTGGATGGGCTTTGTGGTCCCTCTCAACCCAACCCATTCTGGGATTCCCTGATTCAATGAAATCCTCTTCCCACAGTTTCAGCTTCAGGCTCCTCAGAGCTGTTCAGTGCAGCAGTGCTGAAGGAGCCCCTGGTGACAGAGGGTACCAGGGCTCCTGGTTTTCCCACTGCTACAACCCTCAGCTTCAGAGATTTCCTGACTCTTCTTYCCTTGTCCTGCCCTCAGCACTGAGATCATAAATGCAGTGGTAATTACTGTTGCTGCTTTGATTTATTTTTATGCAGCTGATTTATCTGATGTTTGCAGCAACAACAAACATGGAAACCTGGAAGACAAGAGATGTGATCTCAAGGAGCGAGTAGAGGGGAGTCTTGCAAGCTCCATTTCTTCTATTTCTTTTTCCTGTGGCTGTTCAGGATTCATCAGAAGAACAGAGATAGAACCAAAACCAGCCATTCAGAGTTTGGTTGGACAGGGAATAGCACAGGGGTCAGTMCTGGCACTAAAGATCCATCTTCTGTGTGCTCACAGATGGGGATGTTGTGGAATGACCTCTTAGAGAAACAACAGAACAAAACCAAACCTAAACCTGAACATGCTCACAGATCAGAAAGGAGAATAAGTTCCCTTCCAAAGGAGCCTGGAGGCAGCTGATTTGTGCAGTTTGAGRTGATAAGGAATTCACACCTGGTACCTGAAGGCTCTTTGTTGCATTTTGGCTTTGAGACTGAAAATGAAATTGAAAGTAAAAGATCTGGAATGAGAAATGCACAGTGCACTTCAAAACAAGCCCAAGGGAAATGTTTGGGGAAGAGTCAGCAAAGTCAGGCTTTTGTTCAGCCCCTCTACTAAGCCTCGTGCAGAGCCCAGGGTTAGAGCCCCTCAAAATCGTGCCCCGAGCTCACTGTGGGCCTGGAAAAATGTTCAGCTCTTCTGCAGGAGAAAAGCATCGCCTTGAAATGCACAGGGAGTCTTCAGCTCAATTTCCTGATCTAAATAGGGCARCGCAGAGTCACAGTGAATACAGAAAATGTTTTCTTATATGCAAATGTGAGCTCACATTATTTCATAGAAGGAACTATAATAGTTGGAAATTAGCAAATGTTTCCAGATCCTCGTTAAAGGCAAGGAAAAAAAAAAAAAAAAAAAAAAAAGCAGCTCATCTAATGTTCCCGGATAAAAATGACATTAATTGAAAGTTTGATTCTATTCCCTAATGAATTTTCCTGTTGCATTGTAATTAATAACTACTTACATCCAAAAGAACTCGATATCCCTTCAAATTAGGGCATTACTTATAAATATGATAATGTATTAAGAGCAGTTCTCAGAATGCCAGGCATTGCTCTGAGAACAGCTGTGAGGAATAGGAACAAACCCTGATCAAACCCTTCATGGGCTGAGGGACTGCTGGGATCCATTGCAGAGATTGAATCCATCCTTTCCCAGGATCCCAAATCCATCCTTTCCCAGGATCCCAAATCCATCCTCTCCTAGGAACCCAAATCGATCCTCTCCCAGGAATCCAAATCCATCCTCTCCCAGGATCCCAAATCCATCCTCTCCCAGGAACCCAAATCCATCGTCTCCCAGGAATCCTCCAGCCCAAGACCTTGTGGCACAGCCATTGGTGCCTCAAACACACTAGGTCCTCCAGCAAACCCCACAAGTTTGCTGAGATTTGGGATTTCCCCTGARATTTGGGATTTGTCCAACACCTGCCATGATTTATCATCTGAAGACCAGGCAGGATGGGTGGAGGARCTGTTCCTGGCCCTCTGGGATTTCCCTCCAGGTCACCTATGATGCATCCCAGAGAGAAGAGAATCACAGAATCGTGAAATCATCACAGGCCTGGATTGGGAGTGACCTCAAACCCCATCTCCTTCCAACTTTCCAATCCCTGCCATGGCAAGGACACCTCCCACTGTCCCAGGTCACTCCCAGCCCCAATGTCCAGCCTGGCCTTGGGCACTGCCAGGGATCCAGGGGCAGCCACAGCTGCTCTGGGCACCCTGTGCCAGGGCCTGCCCACCCTCCCAGGGAACAATTCCTKCCCAATATCCCATCCATCCCTGCCCTCTGGCACTGGGATCCATTCCCTGGGTCCTGTCCCTCCATCCCTTGTCCCCAGTCTCTCTCCATCTTTCCTGCAGCTCCTTCAGGTCCTGGAAGATCACAGTGAGGTCACCCCAAAGCTTCTCCTCTCCAGGCTGAACAATCCCAGCTGTCCCAGCCTTCCCTCCCAGCAGAGCTGCTCCATCCCTCTGCCCATCCTGGAGCCTCMTCTGGGCTCTGTGCAGCAGCTCCAGCTCCTCCCTGTGCTGRGCCCTGGAAATTCTTTGGCCATTCATGACCTCTAAACTTGCCCTGAAGGCTTCCATTAAAGCAYCACTTGGATGTGTGTGGCTCTCTCAAAAGGGCCTCAGGGATATTTTTCCCTTGTTCCTGGTAAAGAGGGAAGGCAGGGAAATGCAAACCTAGCGACGAATGAGCTGACATGTGCAGGCGCCTTCCTGCGCTGTGTCTGTGCCACTGTTCCTGCTAATGCCACACACACCCACAGGCAGGATGGTGCTGCAGCTCCCAGCCTCCTGTGCTGCAGGATCCAGGCCATTCCCATCYCAGCAAAGCTGATTATTTGGATAAACACATTTTCCTTCCAGCTCCTGGGTTCTTCACTCCATTTATTCCAGTAACTGATCTGAATGTGAATCAATAATCTCAACCACACCCCAGCCAAAATCTTCACCATAAAAAGCCATGGGTTTGCCTCCTTGACTTGAAATAATTCTGTGCATGCTGGGAAGAGAATTCTCATCATCCTGCCTGGCTGGGGAACCTGGAACCACCCACGTGTTGGGATTGTCACCCAATGGAGGTGACATTGTGCCTCATTGTACCCAGCACTGGCAGTGGAGGTTTGTGGGGAACTCGGAAGTCCAAGGGGGATAAAAGTGGAGAGAAGGGGTAGGGGAGTCATTCCATCAATGCTGTGATGCTTCCAGAGGGAAAACWGGCTCTGCTGCACAGGAGGAACCCCAGGAGCCAGCACTGGGGAAGGGACAACGTGAAGAGTTTGGATGGAGGAGACACCATAGAGACATGGAATCATGGAGTGGTTTGAGTTTAAGGGACCTTAAAGTTTGTCCCTTTCCACCCCCTGCCATGGGCAGGGACACCTCCCAYTGTCCCAGGGTGCTCTGAGCCCCAGTGTCCAGCCTGGCCCTGTCCTGGCAGTGTCAGTGCCCCAGGAAAGGACTGGAGTYAGTCCTTYRTGAACCYGGTTTWAGKTTAATGARTGTTTTGTRTTTTCTTGCTTTTTATTGTTGCCTWTTTTKGAATTGTGTTCTAGTTGAAAACAGCATTATGATCCCATTTTTCCTGCTGGCAGGTAAAAAAGGGTCACAGAACTGTGGGTTTTTAACTGGTTGCTCCCTTGATCCAGGGAATGAAAGTCTTTGCTGAAAGACCTCCCACTGGGAGCTTTGGTTTACATCTAAAACTCGTCCTGCCTATCAGCACTTCTGGATTAGCCTTTCTCTCCTTCCACTATCCAGAAACCTCCACAAATTTCCCTTCTTGGAAATGACATCAGCTTTGCTTCCCGTGATAGCTCAGAAACGCAGAAAAAGAGCTTTTCCCCGAGCAGCTTGGGCTGAAATCCCTTCTCCCKCCCCACCACACGCACTGTCACACTGGTGTATTTACAGATCAGGAATTCCCTGTGCAGGCTGCAGATCTCAGCACAGCAGGGTCCCGGGAGCAGCCCGGGACGGTCCCCCCGGAGCGCCGGCAGCCGGGGCACAGCTCATCCCGCTCGCCCAGGCTGCCGAGCCCGGCAGTGGGATATAAAAAGCTGGGGATGGATGTGTGCCAAGAGGTAGTAAACAAACTGGGAGCTCTGTTTTTCCTCTGGCTTTCACTCCCGAGCCTTGTCTGTCTGTGGAGGAGAGTGCCCGGCTGCGCTGGGCGGATATTTGGGATTCTAAACGCGGCGTTTTTGGGGGGAGAGACGAGGAGGGGCTGTCACTAACCCCGCTCTCCAGAGGGCCAGGTGAGCAGCGGGAGGCTGCCTGGGCTCCGGATTCAGGCCACAGACGGTGAATGACACCAGAACAAAGTTCAGGTCAGCCCTCAAAGCTCATTGCCATCCCRAAAGCATGAAAGCAGATGCACACGATGGATGAAAAGCCAAAGATATCGATCACTCCGTGCATCGCCGGCAGCCAGCTGTTGTGGCAGCAGGCAGCCGGGGCTGTGCTGCAGTCACACACGAGGGAACGAGCAGGGAGCACCGGAGCTGGCACCGCCTGGGTTCCGTTCCCGGGAGCTCCGTGCCTGCCCCAGCTCGGCCACGCCGCTCCGGGCGCGCTGCCGGTGCTCCCCTGTGCCCCGGCGCCGTGCCCGGCTGGCTGTCTGCTGTGTGTCTGCAACAACCTGCTGCTCTCTGCCGGGTGTCACAGTGTCCCCGCCGCTCCTCTGCCGGGCCTGACACTGTCCGTGCCGCCGGAACGCCGGGCCATTGCCGGGACATTGCCGGGACATTGCCGGGACATTGCCGGGACATTGCCGGGACATTGCCGGGGCATTGCCGGGGCATTGCCGGGGCGCGGGGCTCGGCTCGGCCCGGGCTGCACGCAGCAAAGGTAAGGCACGATTGCCGTGAATCCGGGCCGGCACTGAGGCGGGAGGAGGCGGGCTCGGTGCTGGAGGCCTCTGCAGGCGCGGGAGCCGCGGGAGGGGAGGGTGTGGTGCTGCCGTGGGAGGGGTGCAGGGATGCTGGAGGAGGGGGATGCCGGGCGATTCCTCCCCCACCGCCCTGCGCTGCCTCTGCCGCGGCTCCTCGGGCTGTGCACGCTGCATGCTCCCTCCCAGCCCCCCTGCTCCCCTCCAGACAGCTCTAAGCCCCTCGGGGATGCTTTCAAACCTCTGCCCCATCTGTCTGCCTGCATCAGGAGCCTATTCCCCYGCAGATGGAGAGCACGGGCCCCCAAACTGGGCTCAGCATCCCCTGGGAACCCACCCCGAGTCCCAGAGGCCACAGCAGGGCACAGCCACTCCGGGACCCACCAGGACAGGCACCCTTGGCCTAATGGTCACCCAAAGTACCCAACCTCCCCTCACCCTGTGCTGCAGCCCCACAGAGAAAGGGGAACACAGGGACAGAGCTCCTGGAGGCTGCTTTTCCCATGGGACCCCCTTCCCAAAGCCCTCTTTTGCTGGTTCATCTGGGAATTTGTACAGAGAAGAAAACGCAAAAGCAGCTCACAGCTTCTGCGGCAGCAGGGGTGCTCAGCCTTCCTTCAGAGGCACCAAAGTAGAGACAAAAATAACCCAAGACAAGGCAGAGGAGCTGTTTGYCCCTGCCTGAGGCCGGGCCAGGCCCCTGCCCCTGCCTGTCCTCAGAGCTGCTTTTTTAGGGCTTCAGCTCCTCCCTTGACCTTCCCTCTGCAGATGCAGRATCGTCCTCCAGGGCCGGTCCCTGTCCTTCTGATCTGCTTCCCTGCCTGCAGGGATGTTTTGTAGCTCGTTATCCGTGTCCTGCTGGCTCCGGAGCCCGGCTGGACCCTCCCCTTCTCCATGGCTGAGGAAGGGTTAAGCCTCTCCCTGGCTCTGGATCAGCCTYCTCCTGCTCTGTCTTGGTTTCCTATCATTTCTTCTCGGGGAAAATGTGTGCCCTGTGTGTGTGGGTCCTGAGGCCTCTGCCCAGCTGCTGCAGAAGGCAGGTTTGAATTCCATGGCCACACAATGCTCCATGAAAAGGACCCTTCGGTGCCCTCCCACTGCTTGGGGTCACCAGGGCTGGGAGATGTCTCTTCCATTTGTGCTGTGAGTTTGAAGGAGGAGAATAACAGGGGCTGCAGGGAGACAATGATGGGGCTGTGTCTGAGGAGCTGCTCTCCAGASCTGCAGCCTCTGTCTCTGGGCCGGGTTCCTACGTGATGTTGGATGAATCTTCACCCTGTCCTCACATGGTCACTTGTTTTCCCTTTTTCCAGCTTCTGGCACCTGCAGGTTCATTTGCAGAGTCTTGAGCCCTCACAGCTCGATTGCGTGAGGTTTTGCTTTCGCCCAGACTATTCCAGAGCCAGCAYGGGATGAATATTTTCCATGGAGGTGCTGATATTCCCCCTGAACCATGCAGGCTGTGAAACARCTCCCTCCCTGCCAGCCCAGGCACAGAGATGGATTGTCCCTGCTCTGCCACTTTGGGGATGGGGATCTTTTACTCTCTCTGTTCTGCAACCTTATTGTCCTCTGCTGTCACTAAATGATTATCCC
>NW_026624201.1:14304-17540 GCF_030028575.1 Malurus melanocephalus
ACTCCCAGCCCCAATGTCCAGCCTGGCCTTGGGCACTGCCAGGGATCCAGGGGCAGCCACAGCTGCTCTGGGCACCCTGTGCCAGGGCCTGCCCATCCTCTGAGCTAAGAATTTTTTCCTATTATCCAATCAAAACCTGCTCTATTTCAGTTGGAACCCATTCCCTCTTTTCCTGTCACTCCATCCCTTGTAAAGTCTCTCTCCATCCTTCTTGTAGCTCCCTCCAGGCACTGGAGGGCCACAATTAAGTAGAACCCCTTAATTTGAATCTCCTTTGTTATATGTGTTTCATTACAGAATCCATCCATAATTATCAGTATTAATTAATTCCCCACAACAGTGCACAGTTCTACATTTGCYCAGAAATGCTCCTCATCTCTGGATGTGCAGAAAGAGACAGAAAGGAAAGAGCAAAAATGAGAAATGCCACTACAAGTTTTGCAGATGATGCTTTTGAAAATAAGAACAGAAGGCAGGTGGAGGCTGTTCCTCAGCTCTACCCCCGATGCCACAGGGGATGGGGTCTCGTTATTTTGATCAATTTGTGATGGAATGTGCTGTGGAACACAGCTCCAACCTTCAATCCCAGCCCACGTGTGGGGAGTTACAGCACCCTGCCTTGGATTTGCTTGGAATTCCACTGCTAAAGGACCCAAGGGAACAGGTCAGGCTGCAAGAAAATAAATTCTGAGACCTTTCTAAAGCCTCCAGTGAGAGGCACCGTTTATCAAGGGCTATTTTTACTGGAGAGAAGCCCCATCTGGTACATTTTATAGGTTCAGTTCCCTGCAAAAGTGTGGAAAGACACTGGATGTCTCTAAGAACTCAAGAGCAAAGGCTCMCAGAGCCTGATTTCATCCTCAGGATTCAGAACTGGGGCAATAATCAGAAAATACCAAGTGCAGAAATGTCCATATTCCAAAGGAAACAAGATTTGCATCATTAAAGGCAAACTGTGTCTGCCTTGGCAGGGCTGGAAATATCTGGCTAGGAAACTCGGAATCCTTCATTTTCAGTAATTTGGGCTCACTTCTGGTGGCASTCTGAGCTGATGGGAGGAATTGGAGCACCTGATGGAGCTCCATCAGGAAAAGCACGTCTGGCACACGACTGTGCCTGTGCCAGATAAAAGCAGGAGGAAGGAGAGAGGATCAAAGGCTGRGGATGAAGCATCCCAGTGGTCCTCCTTCAATCTCACAAGTGTGAGGCTCCTCACACACCCCGGGGCTGGAACAATTTTGGTGTGAGTTGCAAAGAACAAAGGCGAGGATCCCAAAGGTGTGGGATGTGCTTTATCTGTGATTATGCTCCTGATCCCTGGATTTGTGCAGATATGGRGCGCTAGAGGAGGCAGCAGAATCAGCCACAAATTTCATTCCCTTTCATGCCTGTCCTCAGTAGGAAATGCTCAGTAAACAGGAACTGGGTCATTCCCTCTCTCCAGAGGAGTTGGTGTGAGAGACAGTTAAAAAAAATAATTATGCCACATGAGCCACTAGCAAGTGCCTTTTCCGAGCAGCTTCTGAGGGCACATGGGAACCTCTTTGGCTTTTCAAACTCAAAGGGACTTTGCTTAAGTTCCCTTCCAAAGGAAACTGCTTCAGCTCATTATTTGCAGACAGCATCTGTCACTTTTCTATGCCAGTGGCTGCTGATCGTCCTCAAAGAACATTGTACAAATGTGCAGACTGCTGTGTGCTGAGAAAGGACTGCTATTATATCAATTTTCCACTTGAAAGCAGCAATAACAGCAAATAAAGCCGGAGCCACATGACTCTGCTGGATCTGGGGCACCCACGGAGCCACTCGCCCTCCCTGACAGAYGAGAGCCTCCATGGCATGGGGCTGTGTGGCAGCCACAGCACTGCCAGGTGCCACCTGGGCACTGGTGGCATTGGTGGGCATGGCAGAGCCTTGGGGACCTGCCYGAGGAGCTCCTGCTGCCTGCAGGGYCCGAGCCCCAGGTGACACCAACTGGCTGGTGTCTGCTCTGTCCTGGAGCCAAACCCACCCCAAAGTGCAGTTCCTGTGGGGTCTGGGTGTGATGGACATGACCAGCCCTTGGCCAGCCACCCTCTGAGGTGTTCTCTCCTGTGGGATCAGCAGGACCTCAATCCCGAGTTTCTTTTCCAGGTCTGGGTGACACTTGGTTTGTCTGCTTTGTCCTGGAGCCAAACCCACCCCAAAGTGCAGTTCCTGTGGGGTCTGGGTGTGATGGACATGACCAGCCCTTGAACAGCCACCCTTTGAGGTGTCCTCCTGTGGGCTCAGCAGGAGCTCAATCCACAGCTCCTTTTCCAGCTCTGGGTGACACTTGGTTTGTCTGCTTTGTCCTGGAGCCAAACCCATCCCAAAGTGCAGTTCCTGTGGGGTCTGGGTGTGATGGACACTTTGGCCAGCCACCCTTTGAGGTGTTCTCTCCTGTGGGATCAKCAGGACTCAATCCAGAGCTCCTTTCCCAGGGTGGGGAAGGCAGTTCCTGCTGAGTGTTCCCACAGGGACAGCGGGTCCATGGAGGGAGAAGGGTTCTGGGATGTCCCTCCTTCCCTCCATTGATCCTGCAAAGCTCCTTGGCCAGCTGGGTTCTGCTGCTGCACCAGCCCTGCTYAGAGCTGATACTGTGTCAGCTTCCAGTTCCCTTCCTAGCTGGACTCGTTCCTGCCCCTGATTTGTCCCACAGGGTTTAGGGGCACAGTGAGATTCAGTCTAAGCTTGGACTGGCTCACCCTGGAGGTCTTTTMCACCTTAATGATTCTGTGATTCCATGGRCAATCCACAGCTCCATGGTGGGGTCAGCCCAGGGCTCCTCCCTCCACAATTTTCCTGGGATGTTACACCAAATGTCTGCCTGTAAMCAGGAGGGACCAGGGGCAGAAATAGCAACTGGTGGCTCTGTTGAGSTGTGAGCAGCTGCTCCTGCACATGCCTGGTTTCTGTGTTGGGGACAGAGCATGGAAGGACCCTGGATCCCCACAAGGATCTGCAGGTTTTGTTGGCAAAGGGGAGCACAAGTTTTCTTAAGGGATGTACTCGGATCATGCAGAGCTGTCCTCTGTGAGACCACATGGAGGGGTAAATTTGGCTCAAAATGGCATTTTTTTATAAGTTTAGGGTAGTTTTTTTGACAAATTGTACCAAATGATGACTTCAAAAGAAATTTGGGCATTTTGCTGCGTCAGCATTTCTCTCTGACCAGTGTCATGGGGCATCTCTGCCAATTGCTGTCACAGCCCATG
>NW_026624201.1:18010-20735 GCF_030028575.1 Malurus melanocephalus
CTGTCACAGTCCACACTGATGTCACAGTCCACACTGATGTCACAGTTTCTCAAAGCATCTCCATGGGCACCAGGTTTATTTCTGGAATACCTGCTGCCCTCCAGGTTGATTCTGAGGCTCCAGCCCTACAGAATTCCCATAATGCAGCCAGGAAATCATAGGATCATGGATTCATGGAATGGTTCAGGCTGAAAAGGACCTTAGAGTTCATCTTGTTCCACYGCCTGCCWTGGGCAGGGACACCTCCCACTAGACCAGGCTGCTCAGAGCCCYRTCCATGCTGCAGCTTGGCCAAATTTACCATCCCTCGGCAGGTTTGGGTGACTCTGAGACATKAAGTGGCACTTATTGCATGGCTGCTGTCACCTTCATGGAAACAGGATGAGAATGGGTGCCAGGGATGCAGTCAGAGACTTGTCCCAACACATCCAGCTGCTCCTGGCTACTCAGCACTGGCATTAATTCCTCTCTCCAGTGTAATCCATGCACAAATGTGATGTCTGCTCTCCCCCCCTTGCCTGCACTCCCTTATTCGGGGGACTCAAGGTTCATTCTGTACATTTGAGACATTTTAGGTGKTTTTTTCCTAAACCTCATGAGGAGATGAGGGGACTCCTGGGTGGCTGAGGTTGGGTGAGGTGACCTCTCTCCCTCATGTGGAGAAATAATGGGGAAATGTTGAAAAGCTTCATGGGCATGCCYTCACTCTCTTACTAAAACCACTTCATTCCACATCCTCCAAAACTTCTCCAGGAGGATCTGGCAGATTTCTTGGGAGACTTAGAGTTGGAATTGCAGTGAAATTGGGGCTTTGAGAAGCTGTAAAACCGGGAAGCATATCATCATCACTGTCATCATCATCATCACCATCCTCACTGCTCCCTCTCACCAGGCCCTGGTGGGGAGGCTCTGTCCATGCTGGGAGAGATGGAATGGAACAGCATCACCCCACAAACCCCCAGTTCCTCTTTACACCCATGTAAATAGGGAGGGCAGCAGCATGGGCCAGCCCTGCACCTCAAACAAGGACAAAACTGAATAATCTGCTCCTCTGGAAAAGTCAACAATGAGGAATGTCAGAGAAAGTCAGGGTAAATTCTGTCCCTGTGACCCTCAGCACTTCCTGTCAGATTTGGAAAATCCCCACATTCCCCAAAGCAATGTGCAGATCCCTCCAAGTGATCTCCACAGTTCAAACCTGTGATTTCCCTATGAAAGAAAAATTGGGGCTTTCCCATGGAGGAGACATTTCAATTTTCATCAGTGGAAAATTATATTGTTGAAATAGTGGTGCTGCAGGAGGAGGAATGGACTTCCTCCCTGAGAATTCCCTGCCATGTGCAAACAAAGGACAGGGTCTCCTGCCTTCCGATCAGGAACCCCAAACTGKTTTTTCCTTGGATGTGGGAAAACAATGGGATTGCATCAAATGCCCYCTTGGCAAGGAGCAGCTTAGAAATGAGCAAGATGTGATATCCAAAAAACTCAGCTGAAGGGCATTCCCTACTACCCCAGAAACTGCTGAGCAGGTAAACAACCTCCCAGTGCACAGGGAGAGGTGTGAGTGATACAGGAACATCCCCTGGAATCCTGTGTGTCCCCACCTGCCCCAGGAGTAGCTCATCCCACCCTGCTCCCAGCAGGAAAGGGAGGAAGGGAGCCACAGGCCAATGAGATTTGCCAAGTTTTGATTTTGCAGGAGAGTGTTYCAGACACAGGGCACTGACTTTTTAAAAATATTTATGGAATGTTTTTTCAAAGGTTGGTTTACTTGGAATTTAAAAAGTGTATTTCAGYGTTTCCATACCAAATGGATTTCACACAACATCTCAAGTTCGTTTAAAAGGCCTTAAATATCTGGATGTTTTTCAAAAGTTGAAAATTCCTGTTTCAGTTCTGCCACAGCTCATCTTTTCCATTCATTATGTTTTGCTTAACCTTTTGGATAAAAATGTCGTCATTCTCCCAAGGTTTCTGCATCAYTTTAATAGATAGTGGCAGATTTGGAGAATATGTATGGATTTCAGGGAACAATAATTCCATCTCTGTTGTATTAGACTGCAAACGGCCTCTCTGTGTGCTGGATCTGCTCCAGAGGGATCCACRTGGACAATGAGATGGTCCCTTTTAAAAATTCAGCCTAATTCTGCTTTTCCTAAAACCAGTAGCAGATGTACTGCTGACTTCAGCAGGGAAAAAATGGGATTAGTGGACCTGGGATCTTCCACTGGAGGGATGTGTGGGAGCATCCAAAGGRGTGTGGGAGCAGGGGCAGGGAGRGGATTCTCCCTATGMWGAGACCCCATYGGGAWCARCRCCCAGTTCTGGTGTYCCCAGCATGRAAAGGACAAAGAACTGTTGGGGTGAGCYCAGAGGTGRCCACAAAGTGGATAAAGGGCCTGGAGCASCTCCCCSATGGARCCAGGCTGGGAGAGCTGGGAATGTSCAGCCTGGAGAGGAGAAGGGTGTGTGGAGACCTYACAGAACCTTCCAGAGCCTGAAKRRGCTCCAGGGARGCTGGAGAGGGATTGYTCATCAGGAACAGGAGGRACAGGACAMRGGGRATGGSTTYARAYTGAMRGAGGGGASWTTTAGATGGGATATTGGGCAGGAATTGTTCCCTGGGAGGGTGGGCAGGCCCTGGCACAGGGTGCCCAGAGCAGCTGTGGCTGCCCCTGGATCCCTGGCAGTGCCCAAGGCCAGGCTGGACATTGGGGCTGGGAGT
>NW_026624201.1:22185-23781 GCF_030028575.1 Malurus melanocephalus
AAAAAAATGCATTTAAGTGAAAGGATATGTGTCAGGGAGAGGATGTGCAGGATGGACAGGAATAAACAGGGTAAACACCTGTCTGKGTCTGCCTGTGTAGTTCAGGAGGAATTACGAAAACAATTTTGGGGTAACAGGCATTGGGAATGTTGGGAGTTCTCTCAAATCTTCCGGAAATCTGGCAAAGTGACCTTGAATGTCCTGAGTAGTGGGGGTTTGCTCCTAGAGCTGTTGGTAGATGAAGATGATGCTGCTCTGTCTGCTCTAATTAGGTTTTTAAGTGCTTCGGGGTGAGGACTGACTTTTCACAGGGGATGTGGCAGCAACCAGCACAAGGGAGCTCTGAAGCAAGGCAGAGCATCTGCCTTTGTCATCTGAATAATGGTCACAACAGAAACAGCATCAAAAGGAGACAAAAATGCTGGGTTGGAACGAGAATAATGCCAGTAATGYGCTAATGGCAATAATTACAGCCGTGGTGTTAATTGTGATTGGGTGAGGGAGCCCAGAGAGGGCTGAGATCAGAAGGGGAGGCAGCCCTAACAGAGCAGGTCCCATCAGCTCTAGCAGGGGGTGGTGGCTCTGGAGGCTGCAGTGTCCCCAGATGTTCCAGCAGCTGGACAGGTTGTGGGTGGGAGGACAGGGAGCTCAGCTGGGGTCACAGCTGGTGGCTGGGGGRWGGAGRGGGTGGCTGGGAYRGCTCATCTGGAGGAACTCCCTGCCCACATCMCCTCCCTGAGCCTGAGCAGCCCCGGCTGAACCCGCAACTCCACATTCTCTGAGTGTGATGGAGGGAAAGGGGCGATTTCCATCCAYCCCACCCTGAGCAGAGCGTCTGAACTCAGACTCCAGGACTGACCCGGGGCCATTTCAGCTCCCACACATTCACACTGGAAACACCACTTGCTGTGCCACCACCAGCGACACTCTGAGCACTTTGGGGAGCAACTCTTTATATTCCTGATGCTAATATAGGATAGCTCTGAGCTTACTTGGGTTCTGGAAGTCCTACTGAAGTTCCATTAGTCAATAATAATAATAATAATAATAATAATAATAAATCACAGAATCACAGAATTATCTGGGCTGGAAGGGATCTTAGAGCTTATCTCATCCCACTCCCTGCTATGGGCAGGGACACCTCCTACTATCCCAGGGTGTTGCAAGCCTGCCCAGCCTGGCCTTGGACGCTTGCAGGGATGGGGAAATCTTCTTTAGACAAGTCCTGAGCAATCCCAGTCTATGATGACAGTTGGATAATGTCTCCCAGGCATATGACACTGCCTGGGGTAAGTCAGCTGCCGTTTATATCTATTATATAAATATATAAATACATATACACTGATTCTGGCTCTGCCTCCCCCCATGGATCCAGCACTAACCCTGCTTTGGCTGGCAAGTTTGGGATTGAAARTGCATTCCTAAAACTCCTCGTGTGRCCACCACTGCCCTGGTGCAATGACCCAGCACAGGGATGAGGGATGGGAGCTCTCCTGAGGTTCTGCCCCTTGGGAAGAGGCTGAGGGATGCAGAACTGTTTGGAACAAAGAAAAYCAGGTGCGAATGTCCTGTCCAAGCCCCAGCCCAGCACAGCTT
>NW_026624201.1:25017-37746 GCF_030028575.1 Malurus melanocephalus
CTCTCAGGGCACAGGGGATGGGATCGTCCATGGGGTCGGTGTGAGGGTCTCTGAGCAGGGAGTGGGACACGGATCAAGGGCACTGCACCCTTGGCTGCCACCTCTGTTCCCCCAGAGCAGAGAGGGGCTCATTTGGGGCCAGCCTCCCCTTGCCCAGCCCTGACCCCACTSTGAGGGTGCACAGCTCAGCCTGGCTCCCTCGTCTGCTTTTGCCCCAGGTGAACCCCACTGGCCTCAAACCCAGGCATCAAAACTCACAGGGGATTTTTGGAGMCCACCAACAGCAAAACTGAAGCTATGCCAGTTATTCCTGCTCAGAATCAGGGCAAACAGAAAGCCTGTGGTGTGGCTCTGTGACATGGACTTCACTGGCAGCCTGGAAAATCAGCTCCTGTCTGACACAGGAATAATGGGATTGGCAATTTTTCCTCCAAAAGGAAATTGAGACTTAGATGAAAGCCACACATTTTTTATGCAAATGGTATTTTCAAGGAAAAAGTGGGAATTTTTTATTCTGGACTTGTTGCTAGCTCCGTGGTTTTATCCCCCATGTCTTCTGGCTTTGTGTTTTTGTTCAGAAAAGTGTTTTGTGTGTGAGTGCACATGTGCATGCATGAATAATAGATGTTTTCTAAGTGGGACTGTTCATTACTCTCAACCTCCTTTGTAATCCTCTAATTCTGGTGTAAATGTGTTTTCCCTCGGTGCTGGATTGGTCTGACCCCAAATTAATACAGAGCAAGGGTAACTTTGGGACTGAATTGAGCGATGTCTGTGGAAATGGAGAATGTATTCGTTATGTTAGCAGGCACATTCCCTGACAGCAGCTTAAAGCCTGCACTTAAGAAGCCTCTCCAGCATTTTATTGTCTCTGATGAGATCATGATTCAGGCTACTCGAGCAGTATCTCAGGAAGGAGAGCCCTGGGGGAGTGGAGCTGGATCTGAAGGTTTGATGCATGGGCTCCAAAGGAATGCGGGTTTTGATTCGCTGTCTCTGCCAGCAGAGAGGGAAGTGCCACAGGAGCCCAAAAATGGAGATAGAGATGGTGACAGGCAGGTGTCAGCCCCAGCCACGGACAGCAGCCAGGGCCAAACACATGGGCTGCTGTCAGACATAGAAACAGTGAATCAGGGACTCAGAGAATCAGGGAATCCCAGAATCAGGGAATCAGGGAGGCAGGGAATCAYRGAATCACAGAATTCCAGAYTGGTTTGAGATGGAAGGGACCTTAAAACCCATCCCATCCCACCCCTGCCATGGCAGGGACACCTCCCACTGTCCCAGGTCACTCCCAGCCCCAATGTCCAGCCTGGCCTTGGGCACTGCCAGGGATCCAGGGGCAGCCACAGCTGCTCTGGGCACTGCCAGGGATCCAGGGGCAGCCACAGCTGCTCTGGGCACCCTGTGCCAGGGCCTGCCCACCTTTCCAGGGAACAATTCCTTCCCAATATCCCATCTAAAACTCCCCTCCTTCAATTTAAAGCCATTCCCTATGTCCTGTCCCTCCATCCCTTGTGAATAATCTCTTTCCATCTTCCTTGTAGCTCCTTCAGGTACTAGAAATTAAAAAAAAAACCTGCAACAAGTTAAGTGTTTCCATCTGTATTAGGAAGATCTGGAAAAGGAGGATTTCAGTGCCATTTGCAGTGTCACAGACACAGCACTGCTGCGCTGCAGAATTGAACCCAGTGCACAAAATAATTTCCTCCTGTCCCCTGCTTCTCCATGTGCTGGGGGAGAACTCTTAGAGAGGAGATCTCAGGAATCTTTACGGTCAGTTTAAACACTAAAGCCTCAGTAGCAGACTGTCTAGCACCTCCTCTTCACCTGCTGCTAGGTGATAATGACTCGAAGAAGAGAATTAATTAGGCTGAACCCTTCTATGCTTGTCCTATCTCTCAAGGTGGATTTTTTTTTTCTTTTTACCTTTTTGATATTCAGTTAAAAAAATTCATCCTTTTCACAGTAAGAAATAGGAAACGAAAGGATTTGCCTGTTCTTATTAACTATTTAATTCTTTTAACGCTGGGTTTGGCAGGGCACTCAGGGTGTCAATAAGTCTTATTTTCTTCYACCTTTTAGTCTTAGACCAAACTGCAAAAGCTCTGAATGTCCAAATCTTGCTCAATGAAACGCTTTAGGTGTATCCTGGATTCCCTAAGGCTGTTGTCTGTCCCAGGGATGCTCTGTGTCCGTCAGGATGGCCAGGCTGTCACTTGCAGCAGCCTCCCAATGGCCTGAGCTTGGTGTCACAGACACGGAGGAGGGTGCTGGCACCCAGGGCTGTGTCACAGATCTGTGTCACCTGTCCTGGCCTCTCAACAGCAGGAACTGCCTTTCTTGCCATGAACATACAAAAAATGAAGTTTGTCACTAAAAAAAACAGAAAAGGACTGGTCAGACACAATTTGAAAGGACAGAAGAGGAAAAGGAGCTGAGTAGAGCTCAGGTAGAGAGAGACAAAAAAGACAATTCAGATGGGAAGGTGGGAAAGATCAGACCCTTTGGGATGATGGAACATTCCTGTCCCCTGGAGACRGGATTTTGAGGAGCACAGGGAAAATAAGAGGAGGAAAGCCCAGCCCTGAGGCGGCAGGAGAACAAGGAAT
Organism: Malurus melanocephalus; assembly: GCF_030028575.1. Classification (NCBI taxonomy): domain Eukaryota; kingdom Metazoa; phylum Chordata; class Aves; order Passeriformes; family Maluridae; genus Malurus; species Malurus melanocephalus. Next base: position 27,630 of record NW_026624201.1, read on the forward strand.
AGGAACTGGTGGAAGGGAGGAGCAGGGGAGCAGCAGCAGGGGATAGACCAGAAGGAAACCAGAGATCAGCGGGAAGAGGTGAAGGCTCAGAACACCTCAGAACAACTCAGAAATCCAGAATTGATCCTCAAAGTCACAAATTTTAACACAGCTGCTTGCTGAGCCTACAAGGATCTGCTCCCAGTGACAGGTCCCTACAGCTCCTTGGGGACCAAGCACCCCAAGCCTCATTCCTGATGATCTGCTGTGAATCCAAGGGTCCCACAGCTGCTGGTKGCCTCTGTAGGACAAACAACACCCTACAGGATGGAAGAGACATTTTCCAGTTTATTTGTTGCCTCCAAATTGAGCTGTGACCCCAAATCCTAGAACTCCAGTAAAGGTGCAATCAAGCTGTCAGGCCAAGACACCAAAATTAGCCCTCTGCAAAACYRAGTTKCTGCTCTCCTGCCTTTCCTCCATGYCACAGCCTTCCCTYRCAAGCAGCACATACATTTTGAGAAGGATCCTCTCTCTTATCCAGAGAAAAGTGAGCTCTGCACAGACTCCAAGAAGATCTGAAATTCCAGGGCAGCTCAAGGAAATGAGGATGCAACTCTGAGCAGAAGAAGTGCCAGAAAAGGTACAAGCAGAATTTTGGAATATTTGACAGTACAAAGGAAGGACTCAGTGTAGGGAGTTCAGCTGATGAAAGAGACACAGGAATAATAATCTGGCGTTAGTAAATTGGTTATACTGACARCCTGGGCTTTAATCTGAGCATGGTTACCTGGTTGTAATAAAAATAGCACTTCTCCTGTAGAAAATAGGGTGAGAGAAAGTTAAAAGTGTTATGCAGGATTAATAAATATGCTACATAGAAATAAGCAGGAGAAAATTGGTATTTCTGTGATTGGGGCAGAACTGGGACAGGATACAGCAAATCTGGCACCGGGAGCACATGGAGATGCTGTGGAATTATGAGCAGGATGGGAGCAGAGCTGTGGGTGCAACTGTGTAAAACCTCAGGCAGAAGATGCACGCGGAAACAAACCCAGCAGAGTCACCTCAGTTCTGTCACCCTCACTCGGAGATATATCCTGGATATCCCTTTAACCCAGCAAGTCTGGAATGAAAAAATGAGATGCTCAGTGCAGCTTTGCCTGGTTTCGCAGCAYTGACTGCACGTGGGTAATGCTGGCAGGTTTGAAAAGCTGGGAATCGCAGAAATGTGGGATTATTTAGGCTGGAAAAGACCCCTGGGATCATCCAGTCTTGTGTCACTGCAGCACTGAAACCTGCCCAGTCACCACACCCGAGCATCTGAAATCCATCCAGGGATGGGCACTCCAAACCTCCCTGGGCAGCCCCTGCCAAGGCCTGAGCACCCTTTCCATGGGGAAATTCCTCCTGATGTCCCCCCTGGCCCTGCCCTGGCCCAGCCTGAGGCCGTTCCCTCTCCTCCTGTCCCTGTTCCCTGGAGCAGAGCCCGACCCCCCCGGCTGTCCCCTCCTGTCAGGAGTTGTGCAGAGCCACAAGGTCCCCCCGGAGCCTCCTTTGCTCCAGGCTGAGCCCCTTYCCCAGCTCTCTCAGCCTCTCCTGGGGCTCCAGMCCCTTCCCCAGCTCCGTTCCCTGCCCTGGACACGCTCCAGCCCYTCCATGTTCTTCACAAGGGACCTAGAACTGGACACACCCTGAAGGTCCCCCCTGCCCTGCTCTGGTGACAAGTTTGGCACATCTGGGCTGCTTTATGGCAATTCCAGGTTCAGGTTTTGTTTTTAGGAACAATTTCTATCTGAGTTCACAAACTGAGCCAGTCCAATCCTCACCCAGGCCCCCAGCCCTGCTGAGATCCCTCCTTTGCAGAATGCACAGGAGCTGATTCCAATCATTCCATTGTTCCCAACATTCCAAAGAATTCCAAACAATTCCAAACATTCCAAACACTCCCCTCCCATGCTCAGCCCAAGCCCAGATCTCCCTGCAGCAAACTGTCCCTCCCACGCTGGATTTTGGGGGAGCAGGAAGATCTGAAACAGGATTTCTTTGACTTATGGGGTTCTCTCCTTGCACGAGAAAAGTGATGGGAAGGTTTCCCCCTCTTCAGAGGATGAAATGTGAAAATAAACCAGGTCCTGTCCTTGTATGAGGTCAGTCCTGACAGTAAAACCCACCAGGAAGGCCCTCAGAGGACAGGTCTCCCCTCTTCCCATTTGTTTCTGGGACTTCTCTGGGATTGCTSTGTCAGAAATTGCACTTGCCAGGAGCAAGACTGAAACTTGGCAATACTTTCTTTGTTGAGAAAACTCAGTAAAGACTGGAAGTGTCCCTGCTGGGATGTCACAGGGGGATAGAGAAGGGAAATCACACACAAGAAGATCCCTGAGGCCTCTCTCCCTCACTGCTTCCACCTTCCCTGAAGCTTCCAGTGAGGCTGGCCAAGAGCCCTGCTGTAATCTTATCACCTTTGAGTGATGGTATTAGCCAAAAAGTGTTGATTTAGCCATCAAATGCAAGAGAAATCAAACTTTGACAGCTCCTGAGTAGGTGAAAAGCACCCAGTAAAATGTTCAGCGGGGTTCTGAGCCTGCAGCCACCAGCTCCTYGCACTTCCAGCTGCCAAACGTGTTAAGGATTGCAGTGCTTTAAGCCAGCTTTATTTATTGCCTTTAATCCCAGCTATTTGAGGGTTCTGAAACTGAGATAAGGGACAAGGCTCTCCTGCAGCACCTATGAGGCCATGGCCAGCACCAGGGAAGTGCTGGTGTCCCCAGCAGTGCTCGAAATTCCCGTGTGCTGCATGTGCCAGCTCAGAGCAAAGGCACCTCTGCAGGGCCACCAAGGAGGTCCCAAAGGGACTTTCACAGCTTCATCTCCTGAATCTGCCTCTGGTGATCTGAACTGGGCACTGCTGCTGGACACAGGTGGCTCAGAGTGGCTGTGACACAGGTGACTGTCCCATGATGGGGGTGGGGAAGGCATTYTTGATAAAGGGAGCAGCTTCTCTTGTCTTGTGGCACTGCTTAAAGGAAGGAATGAGAGACGAAGGGGATGGTGTTAGGCTGAAGGAGGAGAGATTTAGATGGGATATTGGGGTGGAATTGTTCCCTGGGAGGGTGGGCAGGCCCTGGCACAGGGTGCCCAGAGCAGCTGTGGCTGCCCCTGGATCCCTGGCAGTGCCCAAGGCCAGGCTGGACATTGGGGCTGGGAGTGACCTGGGACAGTGGGAGGTGTCCCTGTCCATGGCAGGGGTGGCACTTGATGAGCTTTGAGGTCCATCCAACCCAAACCATTCTGTGATCTGGGATTCTGTGATTTTTTGGCTGCCCATGTCCCCARAGGACCCTGCTCCCTGCACAGCTGCTCTCCCTCCTCTGCCTCAGGTCCTGCTGCCTCCTGCACACCCGACCTCATAGAAGGCCTGAGTCTGCTCAGAGCTCTCCCTAAACTGAGCTCCTGCATGTCCTGTGTCAGCCTCACATGGGGCACTGCCACCCCTGCCTGGCCCAGCTTTGATTTCCACCCCCCAGCTCTGTGGGTGCTCTGCAGCTGACCCTGAGTGGGGACATCTCTGAAGGGCAGTGGCTCTGTTGTCCCARTGTCACCCTCAGCCAGGCCCTGGGGAGGAGGGCTGGACACACAATTCCAGTTGGGGCTGGTGGGTCCCGTATGGCTGCAGCTCCTGGGTTCAGTCCTATCCCTCATCTGGTCCCTCACAGAGCTGCCCTGGAGTCCCACCAGGACAGGGCTGATTGCTCTGCCARAGTTGGGGATAAATCAGCTCCAGAAGGTAAATCAACTCCATCYCCACTCCAGCAGGCTTCATTAGCCAAAAAAAAACCGCTCAGTCTCTGGGAATTGTGTTGGGAGCTTTCTAACTTGTTWATTTATTAGATGGCCTCCTGTCATTGCTGTGCACAGCATGTTTGTTATCTGAGACAGTGCTGATAAGAGCCCTGGGATAACAGGGGTGGCAGCACCCAGCRTGGATTAGCTCTGCTCTCCTGGGACAAGTGGTACCTTGTAAAGGGGATTTTGCACTCATACAATATTTATCCTTGAAAACAAATCCCGAAGTTACATCAGTACTACACAATTCCTTCCGCTGCAGCAAAATGGGGCAGCCCTAAGAGTACAGCTGTTCTCAATGTGGCTGAAATGTGATAATTCATTATTTTGGGTGGACCAAAGTTGGGGGTATCTGTGGGGCTCAAACTCCCTGACTGGGATGAGCAAGAGAACAGAAATCTCCCAAAATTCCTCCGCACTGCCTTTGCCTACTGCAGGCACCAGCAATCTTTTATTTTCCTGCTTTTCAGCCCAAATATTTCTTCCCTAATTGAATGTATTTCCTGCTTACATTTGCCTGTATCAGCCTACATGTTATGTAAATATGACATTTATTGTTCAAGGAGCCCAACACGTGTACACCCATCACTCAGCCATGCTAATGAGAGATAACCACCCTTTGTGATTGATCTGCTGCTGGGCTTTCAGCTCCGTGGTTCTGTCAGTGATGTTCCCCTGTCCTTTACCCCATGAGCAGAGGGTGGATGTCTTCTCCACAAAGTGGGAGTGCTGCTGAACTGGGATGAGGCCAATGGAGCGCAGAGAGCCTGAGCCCCACTGACATTTCCTGTGCCCTGATCCCTGACCCAGGCCCTGATTGATCCCTCATCCAGGCACTGATCCCTGATCCAGGCAGACTCCTGATCCCTGACCCAGGCATTGACTGATCAATGATCCAGACACTGACTGATCCCAGATCCAGACACTGATCCCTGATCCAGGCACTGATCCAGGCACTGATCCAGGCACTGATCCAGGCACTGATTAATCCCTGATCCAGGCACTGAACCCTGATCCAGGCACTGATCCAGGCACTGATTAATCCCTGATCCAGGCACTGATTCCTGATCCAGGCACTGATTCCTGATCCAGGCACTGATTTCTGATCCAGGCACTGATTTCTGATCCAGGCACTGATTTCTGATCCAGGCACTGATCCAGGCACTGATCCAGGCACTGATTAATCCCCGATCCAGGCACTGATCCCTGATCCAGACACTGATTGATCCCTGATCCAGGCACTGATCCCTGATCCAGGCACTGATCCAGGCATTGATTAATCCCTGATCCAGGCACTGATCCTTGATCCAGGCACAGATCCAGGCACAGAACCCTGATCCAGGCACTGATCCAGGCACTGATTAATCCCTGATCCAGGCACTGAACCCTGATCCAGACACTGATTGATCCCTGATCCAGGCACTGATCCCTGATCCAGACACTGATCCTTGATCCAGGCACAGATCCAGGCACTGATCCCTGATCCAGGCGCTGATCCAGGCACTGATTAATCCCTGATCCAGACACTGATCCTTGATCCAGGCACAGATCCCTGATCCAGGCACAGATCCCTGATCCAGGCACAGATCCCCTGACTGAGCACCAGCAGAGCTGGGAATTGTCCCTTCCCCCAGGAACAGTCTGAATGAACCAAATTCCACTTTCTCCACCAAGGTCTCACCACCTGCCTTCACCCCCAGAGACATTGTCCTTATCTTGTTGATAATCATGCTGATAATGATAATAATCATGGTGATGACAGTAAAAGCAATTTGAATACCGCCTTAGGGATCCCTATTTCTCCATGGCTGCCCCATAACAGGGGCAATCAAACTCTAAGAAAACTCCAGGCCCCAAAAGGGGAATTTGATGCCAGCTTTTTGTACAAATTTTCTTTGCATAARCTTTCTCCCTATTGCCTCTCGGTTAGGCAGCATCACCCTGTCCTAAAGGTTCACACACCTGAGAAAAACAGAGTAAATCTGAGGTTTGCACTGAGTGTCAGCACAGATCTGAGGCTCCAGTCACATCTTTAGCATGGTCAGGCACTAAATGAAGTCTGAAATAATTAATATTCATAATTTAAAAGTGTACCAGGCTAAAACTCAAGTTTTAAAGAACAGATGAGAGCAGAAATCCTTTTAAAGCTTGTTAGCAGTAACCAGGTTCGAGTTTTGTTTTTAATTAAAACCAATTTCCTGGACTAATATTACACTTWAGTGCACAGCTGGTTCAGATTTTTTTTAAGGAGTAAAATGATTTTTTTCTAAATATTCTTCTGCCTCAAACTTCCACTTCAGCTCTCCATGTGCACTGTTCAGTGGAGGCTGTTTGCACCTGATTTAACATCCTTCCACTGAGCTACTGTTCTGGATTGCACCATTTTATTCCAGATGTGAACCCGGACTGAGCTTCCTCTGCTACTCCCTCTGGGTTCCTCCTTTGGAAAGCAGCTCCAGAGGAAGCAACAGGGMAGGAATTCCTAAATTTCTGTGGCTCTGTTTGCACCCCAGGAGCTGCTGGAGCCTTTCAGGTGAGCACAGCATGAAACCCAAACTCCCTGCACCCTCTGTGTGAGGGATCCAGCACACTCAGATTGATTCCCTTTTTACTTTCCTGCATAAGAACTCTTTTGTTTTACCTAATCTTTCATTCTCAGGGGTGATTAGGTGCTTTAGCTAAATGAATCCTATTATTTAAAGCCTTCCTGCCTCCTTCTCAGTGTCATTCTGACTCAGGGACCTATTTTACGCAGAGAGAATGGGGAGAAGGTGGATTTTTGCCTTTTAAAAATAGCAGCAGGCAGGTTTTGGGACTGAGCCTTCTCCCTGTGGATGGCCAGGGGTTGAACCCATCTYGGCAAAAGGAGCAGATGCTGAAACCCCGTGGATGGTGCTTGCTGGTCATGTTTGACCACTGCAGGGGAAGGTGCAGTGGAAATAAAATAATGGAAACACAGGATCACAGAATCGTAGAATGGTTTGGACAGGGAGGGACCTTAAATCCCATCCCACCCCTGCCATGGGCAGGGACAYCTCCCACTGTCCCGGGATGCTCCAAGCCCTGTCCAACCTGGCCTTGGGCACCCTGTGCCAGGRGCTCACCACTCTWAAAGGATTTCTTCCTAAAATTCAGTCTAACCCTGCCCTCCTCCAGCACCGTGGTCCTTCAGACCATTATGAATCCTCCCCCATGTTTTCAGGGCTTTAAATATTAGAAGATGCATCCTAAACCAAAAACCCCACATAACTGAAACCTTGCCAAAAACATTCCCAAAYCCAACCCAGTCCCAGCGCTCCCAGGATCCCAGAGATCAGGCACAGGTGACACAGGGACAGCTCTGGAGCTGCAGGGGGATGAGGTGCTGTGATGGGGACAATGGTGCCAGGGCTCCCAAGCTGCAGGAACTCAGTGTGCTGGCACAGGGGAACAGGAACAAAACCCTTTTGCTTCCTTTTGATCCTTAGAACTGGGAAAGGCTGGAGCCTGAACCCTGGGAGCAAAGTTTTCCAGGGGACAGCCCTGTCCTGCCTGGATTGGCTGTGTTCCACTGAGCTTCCCTGCTCCCCAAGGCCCTACAGCCCTGCAGCCCACAGCCCCTCAATCCCACACCCCCACAGCCCCATTTCCATGGGAAACCCTTCCCTCTGCTTCCCAGCCCAGCCCAGCCCACCCCAACCTGGATCAGCTGCATTCCAATGAGCTCCCTGCACCCCACAGCCCCTGCACCCCACATCCATGTGAAACCATTTCCCTCTGCCTCTCTATCCCAGTCCAGCCCCACCTGGATCAGCTGCATTCCACTGAGCCCCCCTGCACCCCACATTCCCCAATCCAAACCCTTCCCTCTGCCTCCCTCGCCCACCCCACTCTCCTCGTGAGCTCGGTGTTCCCTGGCCCAGGTCATTTTTAGATCCCTTATTCCCCCAGCAGCACAAAGATCTCTTGGATCTCCAGGATCCTGCAACCCAGAGCACCCGAGACCAGCTGCAAAAACAACCACGTGGACCTGGAGCCAGCATCCAGAAAAGATCAATTAAGGAAGGAGCCAAATACAAAGAGCACGGGGAGGGAGAAGGAACGGGAGCCAGGAATTTGCATTCCCACCACTGAGAAGATTTATCTGCATTTCTAGTTAATAGAAGACATTAATTGATTCATGTTTTTTATGGCTGCACGCTGAGCTATTTCTGTCTGGAAGGAGACACTCTTAAATGGGATGAGTCAGACCAGACCTGTTATGTCACCCTGGGACCCTGAAAGACTTGTTAATAGCTCTGAAGAAATCGAGTTGCTTCACAGGGCTATTTTCTCTTTAGACATCAAAAGCAGAGTGAAAGGAGAGGAGTTCTGAAAGCTGGAAATTATTTTTTACAYGGTCCTTTGCATTTGACAAATAGCAACAGGATAATCAAAGAGCTTTGCTCTGCACAAGACAYTTCTACAGACATCCCAGCAGGGTTTATCCATCCGGGGAAACAGCAGCTCCTGGAACTGGGCTGAGGGAAGTCCTGGCACGTCCCAGCTCCTCCATTCACCTCCTTCCAGATTAWTCAAAAGAGAAGGAAATGCTGCATTTTTCCTCTTAAAAGTATTTCAAAAGACACAGGAAGGAATTCCTTCCCCTTGAGGGTGTTCAGGCCCTGGCACAGGGTGCCCAGAGCAGCTGTGGCTGCCCCTGGATCCCTGGCAGTGCCCAAGGCCAGGCTGGACATTGGGGCTGGGAGTGACCTGGGACAGTGGGAGGTGTYCCCGGGTGAAATGAGATGAGTTTTAAGGTCCTTTCTAACTCACCCYACTCTRGGATTCTGTRMWATTCTTCCTTCAAACCCTTTTTCCCTACAAAGGCACCTGTCCTCTATACAATAAATGTAATACTTAATAAAKAATATATTTATATTACATAATATATATTTATATAATGTAATATAATAATATAAAATACTATATATAATAATAAAAACTAACCTAATTTATGATAATATTTAATAAATTATATTTATTGTGTAATAAATAATATTATAAAGTAATTAATTTAGATATTTTAATTTTAAAAATTATTTTTAAAAATATTATGAAGTGAAATAAAATAAATATTATTACGTGAAATAAAATAAGTAATACTATAAAATGAAACTAATGCCCTTCCAGATGACCCTGCTGTGCCACAYCCTGGTGGCTCTGCCCAAGGGGAGAGGTGACAGCTCCTGGCATGGATGAAGACAGGTCCAAAGTGACAAGGTCTATCTGTAAGAACCCCCCCGGAGCCTTCAGCCCCCTGCCAGCGTTCCCACCTTCAGTTTGGAAAGGCAGCCAGGTGGGCTGGAACTCAAACCCACCAACGCTTTGTTTTTCACCATTAGGCCAAAAATATCTGTGGGAAATGTTGGCAAATTGAAARCATTCGTCATTTCTGCTTCTGTCTCCCTGGTGACAAAAAAGGAAAAGAAAAAAATAAAAAAACCCCTACAATCCCCCTGTTTTTTCCAACCCTCCAGCTGATGGGTTTGTCCATTTTATCCTGGTATTTGTCTTTCTSTCTTTGGCTCGAAGCTGCACAAGGGTGGCAGGAGCCTGTGGAGTGGGCTCTTCTGGAAAGCTGAAGCCTCTTTGCCAAAACCAGCTGGAATCTCCTTGCCTCCCTCCAGGCAGGAAAATACTACCTGGCCCAGACTGTTCGTACAGAATAAATGCCTGCATTGGATTGGATATCAGGAACTCATCCTCTTTAGGARGTGAGAGTTGTGCTCATCCCTTTGCCAGGGTGGAATCACCCTCCCCATGGTGCTGATCTGTTCTTTGCTCCAGCCTTTGTTTGGTGTTGCTGCCTCCAGCATTTGCAGCTCATGGACATCAGAGGAGCCCATCAGAGGGCTAAATTCTGTCTTRCAGATGTGCCAAGCAGGAGCCTGGSTTTCCTCTGAGCCCTGCTGGCACTGGCTGGTGGCGGTGTTTGTCACCAGTTTGTCATCACTCCATGTGTGTGGCTCCCCAAGCAGCCCCGCAGGGTTTGGGGAGCTGGCCCAAGGTGTGGGGGGTGTGAAAGCACAGGAAAAACCCACCCAGTCTGCCTCCAGCCACATCCACGCTGCCACCCTGCCCCAGGAAAATGCCTGGGAGAGGAAAAATGTGCGAATTGGGCACCCCTGGAGCCCGTGGGGAGTGAGCCCTGCTGGGCTGTGGGGTTTAGTGAGGGAATCACAGAATCCCGGAATGGTTTGGCTTGGGAGGGATGCTAAGGGTACAGCTCCACCCCTGCCATGGCAGGGACACCTCCCACTGTCCCAGG